>NC_041333.1:33411467-33711467 GCF_004354835.1 Perca flavescens | reverse complement strand
GGTGTGGGACATTCACACACATCTAAAGTGCAATGTTAGAACCATTTCCTTCTTTTCACATCCAATATCCAACAAAAAAATGTGATTTTGGTTTTTGGTGTCGTCCCTCCACGCCCTACTTTTTCCTTGCAGCTGTTGCATATTACAAACTTGTTATCTTCTGCACACACACTGAATAATTTCCAAACAGCTGACATGTTGCAGGTTAATTCACCGGCTTCCCTACACGTGGACACGCGCTTCACACCGCGAGCGATTACGTGCCACACACGGCAGAAAAGTTGAGAGAAAGGAAAAAGAGACTGCGCTGTCGCGTACATGTGTGCGTGCGTGTTTGAGAACTGTAACTCGTCAGTTAATTGTAGCGTTGACCGGCATGAAATCGACATATGTCAGACTGACCTGCCGGTCGCCGGTCACGGCCGAGCACGTGAAAACCGGCCAATTCCGGTCACCGGCCGGTCTATCGGTGCATCTCTACTTATTACATGGCCCATAAATCAATCTTAGACAAAAGGCCACAACCAGTGAATCCTGCACAGTTTTAGCTGCATATGAAGGTGTTGTAAGTGACATCTTAAATATGTATTAGATTTGAATCTGGGATTCTTTTATCAAAAGAGTCAGAAAGTTTCTGAGGGTTGCAGTGAAGAGAATAGTACTTATTAAAGGTGCAGTAGGTAATACTTTTCCAACTTTCTGTCATATTTGCTGAAACTGACCCTATGTTCCAGTAGAACTACATAAAGCAGGTAGGGTTGGGTACCTTTCGCATCTGAACCAATACCAGTATCGATACTGGTACCTCAAATTCGGTTCCGGTAGCCATCGGTACATTTTTCAGCACTTTCTCTCTGTCTGTTACAAAAAAAGATATTTCAGTTGTAAAAATGATTCTAAACCTATTTAGCATATTTACTTAGAACATTCTGTTATTTATTCAGAATATTTTACACTGACAGAAATTAAATAAAAATAAAACCCCTCCCTCTCTCCTCCAAAACCCATCCCTACAACCTATTAAATTTTATAATTATTAAACTTGTGTTCTTGTATTTGTATATTATTCTTTTTTTAAGAATTATTTCGTTTTATTTTCATCATGATTGTTTTTAATTGCTCTTTAATGTTTTATGTAAAGCACTTTGAATTGCCTTGTTGCTGAAAGGTGCTGTAGAGATAAAGTTGCCTTGCCTTCAAACCACAGCCTGTCAGTCAGTCCCCAGGGCATAGAAACCACTGCTTGTCTCACAGGAAGTGTAACGTCAACAGCACCACAACCGCTTTCGCCTCGCCGTTACTATATTAAATTGCAGCAAACGCTGTCTGCTTGAAGTTTTTGTGTCTAACTGCGTGTCAATCACGCACATTCATTCTCCCTTGTGGGGGGAGGGGCTTAGGAGATCGTTTTTTGGCTTTAGCAGAAAGGGGGGAGGGACTGAGAAGTTGTCGATGTTCACATTTTTTGGCTAAGTCCTGGATCTTCACAATCCTACCTACGGCACCTTTAAGGGTGGGTCTTACTACGCTGTATCAGGGATGTTGATGAGGTTTTTTCTGCTTTGCTGTATTTTATCAGAGCAGTGGTGAAGTTTGTTCTTCATGTGCTATTTCTTGCTGATCTGTCAACAAAAGAGCAGCAAAAAATTTGCTAATTTAGATGTAGCCACTAGCCAAAAACAGTTTAGTTGTTAGTACATTGAATGCCTTGTACCCTGCATGGCTGCCATTAAAATGCCAACTGAATTACACACTCAAATTTACAAATTTCTGGAAAATTTCAGACATTTGTATTCTGTCTGATGGCATGAGCTCCTCTCTGAGACCCTGATCTAACCTTAAATGTAACAATGACTGACCCAAACCTAACCTAAGGACTTATCCCAAACTTTATAGAGGTGAAGTCCCTCCCCTTCCAGTGGACCTCCATGGAACATTATTTTTGAAAAAAATATGTACGGTAGTGAACAGCAAGACACAAATAATGATTTGATCCGGTTTGAATTGAGCCATGAATTACACATATGACGTTCGTCAACTTAAAAGATCATTTTGCAAGTCAAGAAAGTCTCAGTTTGTCGTAAAAAACGACGTCTCACTGAAACTACGATGTCTGTGTGTATCGTCCCGGGAGGTTACGTTACTCACTCGAGCAACGGGTCATGCTCGATAAAACAGACGCTGGATAAAAAACATCAAGTAGGATGAAGTTACATATATAGTGAAACATAGCTAAGCTAGCTAGCTAGACGAGATATGTAGTTCCCTAAGTTACTACAACAAACCTACGACAAACCATGACTTTCAATTTCCCCATTCACTACCGTACATATTTCTTTTTATGAAATAGGGTCCCATGGGGTTCACCGGAAGGGGAGGGACTTCGCCTCTCTATCCAGAATGACCTCACTTTCCAAAAATATCTGAAACCTAGATTGTTCTTACAGCGATAGAAGCTCTCGCTCTCTTTCACCCGTACACACACTGGATGCTTCATTGTGACGTCACGCAGTACGCACTTTACACACTGCACTGAGTCACTTTCACTCATTTCACCTCAGCAAAGTGAAACATCTGTGAGCGAGAGCAGCAGCCGACGCCCAGCAAGCCCACAAGTCTTAATCAAAACCGTCACCTTGATGTCTGATAAACAACAGAGCTTCAGAGTCTCAGAGAGGCTGTCTATCATCCAGACAAGACGGGGAAGAGAACTGCTGTAATAGAGCTAGGTAATATATTGTAACGTGAGATATACCAAAAATCATTTTTGCTATGCCATTTTGTTTTGTATAATATTGACCTAAATAATATACCCCAGCTGTACTGTACAGTAGTAACGTGAGGGTATTTATAAAACTTTTGAGGACAAGGGGTCAATGTGAACTAAATGTGGAACATAACAGAGAGTTATTTTTGTAATATATAAATATTAGTGATACGTGTAGGCAAGGTGTATACCATGAAGTGTAATAAATTCACTATATAGTAAACTGCTGAGCACCACAGACACACTGCAACCCCCTGTAGGTGTATAAGAGAAGCTGAATAGTAACTTCCATAGAGTACAATAAGGTCAAAACACATTAGTCCATTATGTACCATAAGCTACTATGAACCCCCAAAAGAATATTAGAGTGAGGGTATTAAACTGGCTCAATAATTAACTATATACCAGAAGGCTAGTTAGCTATTTGCTATCTTTATTGAAATAATGGAATAAATTAATGACTACAGCGTTTGCTCATTGTGACTGCCTTAACATTGAACACATTTGCTTGTCTTACTCTTTTCTTTCCTGTTAACCCCACTTCAACTCCCCCCCCACACACACACACACACACACACCTTGCACCAACAAACCAAAGCTAACCAACTAACCTACACCTGCCTGTACACCTCTGTATTAGCTCCCTACAGTAACTCTAGATGTTTACCCCAAAAAACAAACATATTGAATAGCCAATGATATTCTCAATGCATAACTGAGGTTGTAGTCACTTTTCACTGCAGATGTGATCAAACATACCACATAAAGACTTGACAGGCTACAATTCATCTGCTTCTTGTGTTGCTAAAGCAAGCTATGCTACTGTTGGCCTGGTCTCACTAAAAAAAGCATACAAATAACCTGAATGAATTAACCCCCTTAAGAACAGCAACAAAAATCAGGAATAACTGATGCCACAAGGGGCAGAAATGCCAAAGTAATGTCAGGTCACACCATGAACCAGAGACACACTATAACTTCCTGCAGGAATATATAGTAGGCCTATTCATGTAGAGATGTATCGCTTGGGAAGTTCTGTTGCTATTTACATTGGGGCACAGTTCGCCAAAATGCCACAGAACCCAACGTAACCATCTATATAGTTTAAAGTTATCGGTTATAAAGAAACCTAAATTGACCCGCTATAACTTGCAACAGCATACCATAGCCCATACACTAGGCCGCTATTCTGCTTCTTGTCCCATTTATCCTTTCAAATTAGACAACCGGCTCTGGCAGGCACATAAACACTTCTCCAGGCATGCATCATGTAACACATGTAGTTGAAAAAAAGACATGGAGCAACGCGTCCCCCCGCCGGATCACTGCAGTACCCTGCACCCAAATGCAGGCCGGCGTCCCTGCAACAAAAAAAAAAGAAAAAAATCCCCGTGCACCTCGACTCCTTGCTCTTACACAGGGAATGACAAAATAAAACGACATCCCAGAGAGGAAAGGAATCATCCTGACGTCCTTCTGTCGGCCTTACCTTCAGCTTCAGCGTCTGTCTTTTGGATTGGTTTTGTCCTCTTATACCAAGACGTCGTTGGGCTGAATCGATGAGAAGAGCGGTTATCAATGGAGGAAACTGACGCTCCGCTTTTATTCCAGCAGGGTCTTCCCTCGATTAGTCCTTATTACAAGAAGAAGCGGTTTGTCAGGGTAATTACAGAAGCTGCCCGGGGAGTCTCTACCGTGGAAATGCAACGCCTTGGCGCAGAAAAAGGGCGCTGTGTGCCTGCAGCGGTGACCGCCGGCAAGGAGATGCTGTTGGTGCTGAGGATGCGAGCCGGTGGAGGGTGATGATGATATCCATAGAGGTCCCCGTTTCCACCTGACACAACCTCTCCTTCCTCCTCCTCCTCTTCCTCTCCGCTGGTGATGCTGGAGATAAATATCAGCATTAGTGCAGAGAGAGAGAGAGAGAGAGAGAGAGAGAGAGAGAGAGAGAAAAGAGAGAGAGTGTGTGTGATAGGGGTGGAGGGTGGGGGTCTCTGTCAAATTTTAGCAAAAAGCCACAAGAGGCGTGTTTTAAGCGTTTTACACGTGGCTTACACATCGTCACTTTACAGCAGCAGACGCGGCGAAAAAACTAAAATGTTAAAAAACAAAAACAAAGCCTATCGTTAAATAAAGGAACCAAAAATAAGAAAATCTGTTTCAATCATTTTAGCTTCGTTCGTAATCACTCTGACTTATATTTCACTGCTGGTTTAGCTAAATTAACCCTTGTCTTCCCGAAAACTTGAGAAAAACCTTTCTGACGCCTTTTTGCCGTTTTTTTTCCAACGTTTTAAATTATTAAATTTTTCTTCTACACATTTTCAGCGTTTATTTCTACGTCCCATATTTTTCGGGAAAACGGGTCAATTTGACCAGAAGTCAACACAAGGGTTAAACCAAATATCCTCAACGTAACGCTAGCTTAGTTTCACATTTGAGACAACGTTAGCTGCTAGCTAAAACATTAGCCTAGCTACCGGTACAACTGATGTATCAACAGCTAACGTTACTGTTGTTATGAAAAAAGTTTAACATACCTTATAGGCATGGTTATTAAAATTATGTAATGATTACCGACTTAATTACTTAATTAACTAACTAGTTAATAAAGTTAGTTAGCTAGTTAACTAGCTAGTTAAGTACCGTAACTCGGTCTTCGTTAAAGTTAAACGGATATCCTAGCTACTTTTCCCCGTTTTTAACATTGACATTTGGTTTTTAACTAACCACCGTTTTCAACGTTTCAAGCTTCAAGCATCTGTTCCACGAAGAAGAGGTGGGCGGGGCTCCGGAGTCCAGCTGTCAAGCCAATCAAAATCTAGCAATTTCCATCAAAATATTTAGATAACCATACATATGATTAACTAATAGTTAAACCTTTTCTGTTTTAAAGCACTGTCTTCTTGAACAGTTAATCACATGAAACAAGCTAACGGTATAATTTCAACAGACGCACGTGGTTAGATGTGTGCTATTACTGATGCAATGATCACTACATTAAAAAAAATACTGGGGTCACTTCTTAGGAAATTATTGGTCCTTAAAATAAAGCATTAAAGTTTCCCCAACATTAAGATCTAAATATACTAAGTACAATTACCACCACGAATAACTGTAGAATGTAAACTCCTCCTACAGTTGCTAAACCCCCCAAATACCAAGAAAAATACAGATGGAACTCAACTTCAGTGTATTTATAGTGCACATCACACAGAGAATCTCTGCACACTTTGCAAGTTAAAATGTAAACATCACACACACACACACACACACACACACACACACACACACACACACACACACACACACACACACACACACTTGGCACATCATTGGCCTCTGGCTCCCTGCAGGATGCATTTGGACTGCTAATTGGTCTTACCACCAATATTTGAAAGGTGATAGAAAAATCAAGATGCAATTTTTGGAATAGTGTACCATGTGCAACCACAAATTTCTTCAGAGTTCAGATTTTGTGTTATATGCTGAGTCATTTCTTCTGGATCTAACTTTCGAGGTCTTCAAGTTTCTTTGACAGTTTAGTCCCTGATTAAAAATTCTGTGCAGAAGTCAGAACACACTAATTGTTGTGCTGGTACTGAATGAAATTGATCATATTAAACCACAGTTGTACATTGGTGACTTGTGAATGACATGTCTAATCAGGAGTAGGCGTAGCAGACACATTTAAACCAAGATCTCTAATGATCAACAAAAAAAACATGTTCCACTAATGTAGTCAACATTTTCCTCTACAGTTATTTTGTCTAGGTTTCAATTCACATTTTTCTTAATTTCCGTCTTCTGTTCTAAAATCAAGGAATACTGCAATTTCTTGTTGGTTATTGTTCGCTTCAATATGAATCACCTATTATGAGCTGGGAACCAACACTGTTTAATAAATCATATTACAAACACAGAAGGATTTAATGAGATAAATAGCCTTTATTTGGAAAAAATAATAATAATAAAGTGAGAGATTTTGGTGAAAATCTGACAAAATGTTCACCAGAAACAACAGAGACCTCACAGCCCTGTTCCAGCGTACAAAAACAAGAAGAAGAACTAAGTGCACTTGACTTCACTCTCAAAGTGAGTCTGTTTTGGAAGCCTTGAGGAGATGTATTAAAAAAGAAGCATACAAGCAGGCCAGCCTCTCGTGTACTATATTACAAGCACAACTTGGGTATGTCAAAGAATTGGTTTGACCTTTTCTCAACATTCGCTGCTCAAGAACCCTCTGCCAGTCTTACCCCTGAATCATCTCATATCCTTTAACATTTAAGGGCGGAACAAATACCTGTATTAGACAACTGTTCCCAGTTCCAAATCTTAGCAGGGTTTCTTTGCAGTAACTAAGCATAAGTAATATATTCTTTTAGATTAAAAATGAATCTCTTTATATGTGCATATAAAATAAAATAAAAAGAAGTATACAATAATAATAAAATGCACAGGTGGGATAAAAGAAACTTGGGCTTGTAATAGGAACCCACCTAACATTGAAATTAAAGACAGCTACATGCTGCCACACATTTGCAAATGAACATAAATATTCTTAAAATATTTAAAGGGATATATATATATATATATATATATATATATTTTTTTTTTTTTTTTTTTTTAAAGGAACGAAAAGAATAAAAATTCCTACTACAGATAGAAAACAAGGAAGAATAGAAAAATATAACAGTTTAACAGTAACATATTTACACTATGTTTAAATTGTGTCATAACTAACATTTAACATTTACATAGTGCTTTACTCAAGGGGGTAAGCTTCGCTTCAGAACTCGAGCCATCATGGCGCCATTTTGTTGCTAACTGGCCATCACCTCCTGTTAGCATTCCGCTGACCGCCATTTTTTTTTTACGTCACATGACTGCGAATAACTTTACATCTGAAGCGTTTAAAGACTCTATTTGTCCGTTGTTTAGTTCCAAAGAAACACGACAATGTATAAAAGGCTCCATTACCTTGTACCTCACGTTATGGCTCCGTAGCAGACGTTTTTGTAAAAATAAGCTAACGATTGTGTCATAACCAAGTGACTTACTGTCGCATAATAGAGGAATTACCGTATAGTACAGGAGAAGCTCGCAGGCAGTTTCGACTTACATGAGATGTTTAGGTTTAATTACTAGGCTAATGTTAACTAGCATGTTAGTGATCAATAATTAGCCTGTGCCCATGTTATCTCCTTACATACACCTACAGTCTCCGTATCTGTAAGATTGGGAATGATTGAGATTTCTCTCGGCACAGCTACCAGAAGACTTACAACTTTCAGACACGTTGCTCACGTCACATTCTCTCAGTTGGAGGCTGCGCAGTAAAGCTGGCCATCACCGGAAAAGTGCTTCTAATATCCTTCACTGGTCTCCGTCCAGAGCAACGGGGTCTATTGGTCCATTATATACTGTCTATCGCTTTACTCCATCAACAAGTTGTTTAAGAACTATTATAGATTTGAAAGTTAAAATATGATTCGTTGAACTATGAGGGGGGATACAAAATGTTGTATTATGATAATCTAAAAACCTTCCAGGACCCCCTGGCAGAGGTCCATTGACTCCACTTTAAGACACACACCATTACCAGCTGCAACCAGGCTGCAACATTAAAGTGATGTAGCCATATCATCCAATATAGCCTATTATTCTGAAAAGGGCCGTTCTGCACGAGTAGCCTACTTTTACTTTTGCCTGATGTCAATAAGTAAGATTTTGAATGCATGACTTTAACTTGTAACAGCCTATTTTAAATTGTGGTATAGCTACTTTTACTTAAGTCGAAGATCTGAAGAGTAGGCCTAGTAGTAACAGGAGTGTGTGAGCAGCAGGGCTCCTTTAACTGCATACTGTCCGTGTGGGAGGAGGAGTCTGAGGTGCGGAAGCGCCTCTCTTCCTGTCACTTAAAAGAGGCGTGTCTATGGTTGGTTTCTATACATGTCAAATGTGACTTTATAAGTGAAAGTATCTCCTGCGCCGAACGCAGTTTGAACCTGAACCGACAAGTTGGCGCTGTGTCGTGGAGCTCGCTTATTACAAATAATGTCGGACTCCATCAAAAACGTTGCGATATTTGGAGCAACGGGAATGACCGGGCTGGCCACCCTCCCGCAAGCGGTGGCTGCAGGTGAGGAGTGAATATGAGAATTGAAAGAATAGAAGAATAGGATAATGTATAGGTGCATTATGCTGATCAAACTGCGTACCGGGGAATGACAGTAAGTCCTTGATGTGTCCCAATAGGTTCCTATACTTTACATTTCCGTGATTGTATTCAAATTGAGTTTGCAACACAGAGAAAAGAAATAACGTTAGGCTAGCTATAAAGTCTGTTGTTGTTAAAGTTGTTATCCTCCAGTCTATGTAGCCTAGCCTAATATGACGGTCCTGGATTGGTCAAAAAGTGGGATAAACATGAGCTCTTGGGAATCCATATGTCATGTGAGAGTCTAACAATCTATCATAAAGTTGTTCAGCAGAAATTATTCACAATAACATAAAAAAAACTCAGTGGATTTAGAGCTGGGCAACACATCAATATAATATCAATAACGTGATATGGGACTAGATGGGATGCTTATTGTAAAGTTGTTACATAGCTGATTTCTGAGCTTAGTCATAACATCATACCTTTTTTTTCTCAAACTTTCCCTGTGTAAATGTCTTTGAAAACACACGTAGCAGCTTAAAACATTATATTAGCAGCATGAATCCATATCAACGTGTTTTAAAAAATGGTGATATTTGTCTAAATCCACCTTTCCTAGGCTACTTTAATGTACACTTTTGAAGTTCATAATCCCATGTTAACTTCAATCTAGTACTGATTGAATATTCTTTATTCATAAATTCACATTGGAATGAGGCTTACACAATCAATCCCTGCTGTAATTTGCTCCGCTATTGGTTGTAATTCCCCTGCAGATTTAAACATAAACTGTAGACAGACCGATACACTTGCACCAAAAAAAAAAATCACTTACACAAACACATTATGTTGCATGATTAATTTTGATTTAGCAACAATTTCATTTCCCTTTTCCCTCCTCAACATGGGGCAAAAAAAACTGTTGTGTCATGGTAAACGTAACCGGTCAGCATTTTGCTGTGTCACACAGAGAACTGATAGTAGAAGCTGTTCACTATCTCGCCTGTACAGGGAGGGTGGGATCCCCTTCGTGCAGTTGGTAAATTTATTACAGGAGCTTCTGGAAAAATACTCTTTAATTCTAGCACCAGTTTGAAAAAGTTGAAATCACGTGGTCCTGCTGAATTTTAATATCAGCCTTGCTGTGTTTATAACACAGTATGACAGTGAGGGTTGCCAACCAGGTGAAATGGTCGGTTGTCAATGTGTCACTAATCCCTACTCCTTTTTATAGTAGTCACTACTTGTCATTCTCCCACTTCTCCTGCCACTTTTCCACCGCCTTGATTGGAAATCTCATGAGATTCTGCAAAAAGAAATCCTATGAATTTTAGGAAATATAACACTTGAAATGACATTAGGCAGCATTGTTATTGCAGATACAATGCAACTGTAGTTTTTTTTTTTAGGACATGTATTCGATGTGTAGGAATATCAGTGTGATGATGGTGTGAGTACCTGTTTCTGCTGCATGCCTGTTTGGTTTGATTTCCGTTTTTCCTCCATCAGGATACAATGTGACTGTGCTGGTGCGGGACCCTACCAAGCTGCCTGCCGACCACAAGGTATCCAGAGTGGTGGTGGGAGACGTGCTTAAGAAAGAGGATGTGATGAAGACCTTGGAAGGCCAGGACGCTGTTATCATCATCCTGGGCACCAGGAACAGCCTCAGTAAGGCTCCACAGTTTGACACACCACCAAGCAAACATTATAAGAGAAGAAAACTAAATGCAAAACTATTTTTTTTTAAATATATTTTTCTGTTTTTGTTTTCTATCCTAAAATAAGTTGTATCCTAGATGTAGACATGCATCAATGGCACTGCATTAATTAAATTAAAGATTTAGCTTAGCTTTGTTTCTAAAAGTTCTATTGCTTAATTTGCACATTTCCTGTTGCCAGGCTTTGCCGTCTAAAAGTTCTATTGCTTAATTTGCACATTTTCCTGTTGCCAGGCTTTGCCGTCTTGGATTATTCTTTTTTTTTTTTTCACACACACTTTGGATTTGTCTATGTGGTTTTGAACTTGCTGTCCTAAAGTTGCAGCATTTCTCTTACTGTTGTTGCTTTGGACTCTTCTCACATATTTACACCACTGTTTGATTCTAGAAGTTTTCCTTGCATTGGTAAAGTACATGTTGCATTACATAACTGACCATGTTCGCCTTAAAATGGTGTAATACTGTAAAACCTCCAATAGAGGTCGCCATAATACTTGACAACATATAGCCCTATGTGACCTCATCATGTCAGTGTTACAATCTGAAACACACTGTTTATTAAAAGGTGGAGAGGATTTCCATTATGTAAACCATGAGGACGGTATTAAGCAAAAGCAGCAACACTGTTATAAAAAATGCTTAATTTACAGTAAAAAGTCCTGCATTCAAAATTCAGGAACAGAACAGAACACCCATTATTCATGCATTATCTTGTAAGAAGTCTTTTAATGTTTGTCTTTCAAATACATAAATCAACACATTTTGAGGTTTTAATTTGATGGTTTCATGTACTGTATGCTCTTTACTGTGTAATAGAATAGCTCTCTGAAATACAGTGTAAAGAATATATAGTGTCACCCAGTAGAAGGTACCAGTGTCTGAAACTATGCTCCAAGTACAACTTTGGAATATTTAGTTACTTTCGACCTCCGTTTGAAAGTTATTATCTGATCTGTGCTCATCAGGTCCGACCACCATGATGTCTGAAGGCACCAAGAACATCGTTGAAGCCATGAAGGCTCGTGGGATCTGCAAGGTGGTCGGCTGCATGTCAGGTACAACTTTATAAAAGTTATAACAGAGTGGATGAGGTGGCCAAAGTTTGTGTTATGTGACTGATTTTTTTTTTTTTTAAGTACATTGAAATATATTGTGTTTAAGCCTCTGTTGGCTTCAGATGAGCAGTACATTAAGATAATTAAGAGAAGTGTATTTGATATTTATTGAATTACTCTTTCCTTCTAAAGAGTGCTAATGACGTCTGTATCCGTATCCCTCCCAGCCTTCCTGCTGTGGGATCGCTCCAAAGTCCCGGCCCGTATGATTGATGTGACAGAAGACCATGACAGGATGTATAACGTGCTGAAAACATCTGGGCTGGACTATGTGGCTGTCATGCCTCCTCACATTGCTGGTCAGTAAGAAGTAGAAAACTTAAAGGTGCCCTGCCACACGTATTTCATTACTTTGTGGTGATGTCTGAAGTTCTACCATGGACTCTGTAACATTTTTTTGTGGAACAAATGCCTCGGTTACCTTGTTTCAAGCCATTCTAGCGTGGTATAGAAAGCCTACAGGAAAACTCAGCTCGATTTCTGCCAGTTCTCATTAATATTCAACAAGCTAAGCTGTTTGAATCTGTTTGGCTAACAGCTAGCAAATGAGAGCCTGGCTGTCAGCATCCTTTACCCAGCGCAACTGGGCGAGTTCACGAATAGCAATGAGTCAGACTGTCCAGCTTTTGTATTTTTGTTCAGTGGCTAAAGCTGACAGAGAAGGTAGCAGTTAATTTTCACATTCACCACATAACACAAACCCATACGGACCTAACATATTTCAAAAAATACAAGGAAAAACGGTTTTGTGTGGCAGGGCACCTTTTAAAGCTATAGTGCGTAGTTTCTGCCGCCCCCATGAGGAATTCTAAGTAATGACAACAAAACGGTGGCGCGTCCACATGATACAAGCATAACGTGACCGAGCCCGCCCTAAAGCTTTAAGAGTTTTATTGCAAACGAAAGTGAAAGAAAACTTTTCAGAAAGGCTTTTGCATAAAGGTGCTGCAGTCAGCCAGTCTGGTTCAATTCAATTTAAATAACGTATTTGTCCCAGAGGGACAATTAAAGGCACGAAGAGTAGCGATTAAAGGACAATTCACAGACAAGGTACGAATACGAATAAATGCATAAATAACATAGTAATGCATCGCATAACGCTGTGCGTTCTTAAGTGCTAATCAGTAATAAAGTCATTACATTGTTGACATTTATTTTTGGAATAATGGATTGCAAGTTGCACTTTTTTTATGAGCTACATGAGTTTTGTGATTGTACTGTATGCTCTGCAGCTGCAGCTAGAGAGAGCATGAGTGTGTTTTCTCATATTTTATGAAGTTCTTGTTTCGGTCTCGCTCCCTCCAGACGACCTCCCTCTGACAGAGAGCTACATGGCGGCGGAGAGCATGCTAAAAGGAAGAGCCATCTCTAAACACGACCTGGGACACTTCTTCGTCAAGTGTCTGTCCACCTCCGAGTGGGACGGAAAGACGGTCGGAGTGTGGGGAGAGTATAAATAATCCTGACGTACACACTGCTGATGCCCTCCGGACAGTGAAGGGGTTTTAAAGCCCGTCCTGGTGGCCATTCTTAATTTTTCACTAAAACACACTGAAGAGAAAATACTTGTTTATGCTAAGACTTGGAGATAAATGAAGAACTAATGTCTGTGTAGATTTAAACTACTTGTGTGTTGTTATATAGCCCAAATGCTTCCCTGTGTTCACCTTTATGAGCTTTTTCTTTGCTTGTCACATTTTTGTACTAATTTCAATTTCATCAAGTGTCAATCAATGTACTGCTGCTTTACCTGTAGCTGTTTGCGGCGCTTTAGCGGTGTCTTTAACCATCTTTACGTACTGAGTGTTTTGTTTCCTATCATTGAAAATAAAAGACTTTGTCGTACCAAAGGTCAAGTGTCAAGTGAATGCACTGCAGGCTCTTTTTTAGCTAGAGTGACAAAAATAATAATATATTGTATAATACTATTTTATCATCTATATCATTTAAATTACGCTTTACAAAACAACAAGAGAGTACAAATCGCACTACAGGCTGTAGGTGGAGCCAGATTATTTTATTTATTACCTGCTTCATGTAGTTCTACTGGAACATACTGGGTCAGTTTCAGGAAATATGACAGAAAGTTAGTTTTATAAGGCTTACCTACTGCACATATTTAAAAATTCTTTTGTGACAAAAAATAACTGATTTTAGAATGAAAGAAAAGGACAGTTCTATTGGAATAAATTTGGAATAAATAGATGGAACAACGATGAAATACCATTGGATGCAGGTTTAGAAACCAGTATAATACATATTCATGAACTAGTTAGATGTAGGCTAAATCTATGGTGGATGACCGTTTGTAGGTTTACAGTACCAGTTGTACTATTAACTGGGTTGGACCAATGTTGTTATTAAACACCAGTCTTTGTTGTGGTTTGTTGTGTTTTTTTGTGTTTTGGTATGAAAATACTTGCACAAACATCGTCTAGTCTCTCTCTGTCTGTCTCCTACAGTTCACATCATGTGAATATATATCCTTTCAAAAGGACAACAAGTTAGTCAGATGAGTGGCACGTCTAGCTGTTGTGCAACTCCCTCTGACAAAATGTATCAAGTGGCCCAAGGGCAGTTAGCATAACCCGGAAACAATTTATGTCCTTCAAAATAAAACCAACATTTGTTTGTTTTTTTAAAGGATAGATACTGCTGTCTGGCTGTATCCCATTATAGTTTGCTACCCCTTTAACATACAGTACATCATTGCTTAGTATAGCACTTAAATAATACAGCAATTCCAATTGTATTATATTATTATATTAGGGCTTTGATTAAAAAAAGGTGCGACCGACTCATTTGTTTTATTTTGACAGAGTACAGGAAGCTGTTTTATGTCATAACTTGTGTTAACATGTTTTTCTTTGCTGTCCAATGCACGGGCCGAGGAGGAGCTAAAGCTGTTTTTCAAAGTTTTTCGTGTGGCGTAGAGTCACAAGTGGTGGAATAGAAATTGAAACAGTAAGCGTTGACATTTAAAGGTTTACTTCAGTGGAAGTTGTATCTAGTGCTACTGGCCGTTTTCCTTCCTGGCGACTGCTGCTCTCAGGTAATGACTAAGTTTGATTTATTTCAGTAACTCTCTCTGAAATAAGACTGATTCGGACAACTGGAACTTGAATTAGAGTTAAAACGACATTTCCTTTTGGCCTGTACATGTGCAAGATCTAGACTTTAAACAATGTTTTGCTTTGTCGTTATGTGTGAAATCGTCAGCGAAATGTGAACATTTTTAATTATGATCGGTTCAGTAGCCTTATCCTCTGAGAAGTTTAGTTTTTTCTTACAGTCATTTTAACTTAAACATGAAATACCTTTAACATGAAATAAGGCGCGCGTGCGCGCACGCACGCACACACACACACACACACAGGTACTTGTTTAAAGGTAATATGTGGATGGGAATCCTTCTTCTGGTGGTTATGTAATCATTTAGGAATTAGTGCTATGCAATTTACATAACGACAAGCTTGACACTCCGGTCTGGGCGGTAATTAATCCGGGCGGGAGTAAATTTACAGGTCTACATTTATTATATGAATCGTGATATTATTAATAATTGATTTACTATATATATATATATATATATATATATATATATATATATTAAAAGTATGTTTTGTAAGGTCAAATTCTTCTGATTGTATGTCCTTATTCTGATTATATGTATGCTTTGGAGGAGGGTCTGGCAAAGCGAGACTAGAGTGTATGTGACATCCATAAACTTCACTTCCCAGAATGCCTTTCGGTACATCCAGCCCCCACTGTAACCTTTGCGTGGTAAAACTTAAATCACGGGCGGGAGAAGACCAAGTCAGTCGGTTGGCGAAGTTGTACCGTTTAAAGTTTTAAACCGAAAGTTGAAGTTAGAAATAGTTTTTAATCGCCGACTCATTTTCCAATGAGTTGAATAAAACGTTGGATTGTTTTCTGGGGTCGAAGAGGAGGCAAGATAAGGACATTTTAAGCAACGTTATCGACTAAACTTAACGGGACCAAGGAGAGACGGGGAAGTGATTCAACAGGTCTGTTTGCTCAAAGATAAATTAACGCTAACGTTGCATTTACACTGTGTGTACAGATTAGCTAACACCATTTTATTAAGTGTGTTAAACTTCGTTACTTGATTTCATCTCGTTAATCAAGATAATTCAAGTCAGTTAACGTTATTCAATGGCCTCGTCTGAGAAGGTCTAACGTTAAAAGTTTCCCTCCTATACCAGTGTTTGTGATGGGGGTAACGTTACCCTAGGGCTACTTTGAAGTACTGCAGGGTACCATTTTTTTTAATGTTAAGTTCATTTAAAAAAAGAAATATGAGTCTTGTAACGTTAAAGATCCAATCACAATGTTTGTTTACAATAACTTCCGATAAAACTTTCCGTAACGTGAACGTTACATTCGGTTTAAACAGGGACGATCGTGGAACAACTGTACAACGTTAACGTTGAGTAATTTAAAATGCATGTTTGATTCTTTCATATGTCAACACTTTCACTAACGTTGGGTTGGAGACCAGTGTACATGTATGGCCACAGACTAAAGAAAATTACACCACCCAAACTAACCGTTTAGTCCGACCGGTGGGCGGTGAAATGTTGCTGTTCTTAACACTAGCAAGGAATGTAGCTAACGTTACCGAAAATAACTAACGTTACGCCAGATAGGTCGGACCACCGTGTTTAGCTAGCTAACGTTATATCATATCAATGACGTTATATTAGCCATAACTATGTCTTTAAACGTTACAGAAACGCAGTCCTACACGATGAAGCTAACGTTACAACCCCCAAACCCACATTTAGCTGACGTTAACTTAACACTGGATGAGTAAGCTAGCTAGTGTTTTAAAAAAACGCACTACTTTACATCACTTAAAGGTAACGGAGTTATTTATTTTGAAGGTATCATCTTCGTGTTTTCAACAGCTAGTTAATCCAAACGTAGCTATCTATTAACTAACGTTTAATACAATTATTTTCCACATCATTCTGCCGAATTTGAATATACACAAAGCAAAGTCCATCCATTTATTTAAATGAATGAATCTGAAAACTTTCTCACGCACCCCCCTGGCAGAGGGCCAGGACCCCACATTGAGAATCACTGATTTAAAGAACTTGCTGTTCATATACTACCACAAGCAGTTTACCTTGTTTTTAACATGCTTACTGCTGCCCTGACTAGCCACTGTCTCAGTCTATTTTTTACTACTGATTATAGGCCATACGATTAGAAAATAACAAATGTTAACCACAGGCTGGAAGAGCCCAAATTAATGTCTAAGAATAGGAAAAGTAAACGAAAAAAAATGATAAAAAAAACTACTTGTACCAGATTGAATTTTCATGGATGCTTACTTATCAGCATTTTAATATTATTCTTTATTTACTGTGTGTGTGTGTGTGTGTGTGTGTGTGTGTACACAATTGAAGGTGTGTCAGACATTGCTGGGTGAACATACAGTACAGATGCTTGTTTTTATGTTTGTGTTTTAATGTTGACTGCAGATGATGCAAGAAAATGTTCTGTGTGAACAGACAATAGTTTTATCTTATTCCATTTTTATGTTATGAGAGTTTTAATACTTTTATCTACTTGTTAACAGTAATGTTTTTTTTATTTTATTTATTTTTTAGCAGCAATACAAGTCAATTTAACGGTTTTACCCTTCCTCCGCAGTTTAAAGATGATCATGAAGGGGCAGAAGCGTAAACACCCACCAGAGGACGTGGAGGTTTCGGACCCAAGCAGCCCTACCTGGGAGAGCCAGCGCCAGTTTGTGTTCTCCGTTTCCCTGAACAAGTATCAGCGTGGCCAGGAGCTACCTGAACCCAGCCTGCGCCGGTCTGTTCTGATAGCCAACACGCTGCGGCAGGTCAGCCGTGAGGCTCGTAGGGTGCCCTCTGTAGACGTGGAGGTGCCCCCACCACTTTGTAGCTCTTCATCTGAACTCCAGGAGAGTACTTTGACTGGAGTCGCTCCAGCAAAACCTCCCTCTGCAGTGATGTTTTCTAACAGCCACTCGGCTCTTGTCAGCTGCCCTGTGGTTTCTTTGAATAACTTGTCAAATTGTGATACAAGTAGGTCTCCTGCAACTTGCCACCTAAGTGCGTTAAATGTCCCTCTGTCTGTAAAAGACGAAGATGAGGACTGGGGATCGATGTCCACGGATTCTGATTTCTCACTTTCGGCTGCTATCTCCTCCATTCTCACCGCACTGGACTCTACCATCGACGGGAGCCCACAGGCAGCTCCACGGACACCTCTCAGGTCCCTGGAGAACCTGTCGGGGCCCTCTGATGGCGGCGTGGCATGGGGGAAACAGGCAGTCCGAGGTAACGGGGGAAGCTGGGAGCAGCAGGAAGAGTGGAGGGTGCCGGAGAGCAGCGTGGAAGTGATGAGGTCCAGCTTCCTCAGTGAGCTCACTGTGGAGGATCTGTTCCAGGATATAGACACGTCCCTGCTGGAGAGGGACATGGGAGTGCTTGGGCTCCGAGGCAGTGGAGGGGGATACCAGGCTGGGGACGATCTGTTACGGTATCTGCAGCCTTTCTCCTCCTCCTTCCCCCCCTCAAACCCCTTCTCTGTCTCTCTCAACCAGAATCTGAAGTGCCTGCCTTCGTTCTCCTCATTCTGCCCATTGTCTTCCTCATCCTCTTCTTTGCCAGCCTTCTCTAGTCCGAATCTTGTGAGAGAAGGACTCGAGCTGGAGCATCTGATGGAGATCCTGGTTGAGTCCTGATTGTTTCAACGTCCTCATACTGTAAGGAAGTAACCTGAACATTAACACACACAACTTAACTTAAGTTAGTGGACAAAAAACGGAATTCTCACGGCAAACGGCTGGGTTGTCAAAACACGTTGAATATTCACTTTGTTTTTGTTTTTTATATTGCAGAAGAAATAGTGTATTATGGGCTTTAGAAAGTAGTAAGAATGCTCTAGAAATGTAGAAATGGTAAGACAGGAAATGCTCCATAGGTGGGTGTGCAGGTGGAGTAGCTGTGATGCACGTGGCAGCTTTTTGTGCAACATGAAGTGTTTGTTTCCCAGCAGAAAGGGAGTAAAACTACGTGTAAGCCAGATAAAGCTGTGTCTTTTTTTTTTTTTTTTTTCTCCTCACAATGGCTAAGCAATGAGTCAGTGCATAATGAACTGGTGAAAAAGCGGCTTTACTAGGGCTTCGAGTGTGACTCAGCTAGTTGGAACTAGGGAAGGGAGGTGTCTGATTTAGGAAAAAACGGATTTATTCAGCAAATGAGAAGAAGAACGGGTGATCACGGTCTACGGAGAGAAAATTACTTCGGCAGTGTTGCCCTAAAATTTGTCAAATGCATCACAGTTTCAAGTAATCCTGCGTTCACATTGAACATCCCAGTTTATCTGAAGTAAGAAAAGAAGAAGAAGAAGAAAAAAAAAAAAAAAGCAGCCAGTCACGTACTGGTGCTGATTCATGCAGTGGACTGAACGTTGGGCGACTCGTGAGATAAATCCTTTTTAAAACGCCAGCGTAACCGGTCAACCTGCGTTCTGAGAGAATGTGGTTTGGCTGGTGTTTGAAGGACAACGGTTGAACCAATATACTTATTGGTCAAACTTCTGTGAAGAAATCTTTTAACCTCATATTTATCAATCAGTTCCAGCAGCGGCGTGGCATCGGGTGCTCAAGGCTCTGACACACCAACCCGACGGCCGACCGTCGGCAGAAAAGGACCGCCTCCCCGAGTTGGTCAAAAAAAAAAGTGCCTCGGAAAACACACCGAAGCGACGCCCACTTGAGCCTACGTTCTGCGTGAGACGTAATGCGGCGCTAATCTGTATTGTCAGATTGTCTGTATTGAAAACTCACAGCTGATTGGACGAATGCGTCACGTGGGTCTGGCTTCTCCCGAATTTCAAAACCGACCATAATGGCGGCTCGTTTGGAATACGACCTCGTATTTTAGGAAAATAGTTCACCGAAACGTCTTTCCGAAAACATTTTAAGCGAGAAATAGGCCGTTCAGTTGCCGACTCGGTCTTCATTTTAAAAGATTTTCGTCAGATTTTGGGTAATGGGGTTGGTGTGTCAGCGCCTTAAGAGATCAGGTCAGGATTTCAGTTAGGAGCACACAGGAAAAGGTGCTTTCTAGTCAGAAGAAATCCACTGTTTTTTATTCAGATACAAACAAAGAAGAAAATGTAGGTCTCAGTGTGTATTATTGTTGAAGATTATCGTTAGCTGGGCTATTCTTCTTTGTATCCATCAGTTATATTTCAGTAACTAGTAGTCGGACGATTGCACAGTAACACGTGGCGTGTTACCGGAATTCCTACATGCACAGTCCGGCTCAAAAAGAGTATTTCATGTCTTTTAATAGATGCTTTTATTCCAAGAGCCTTTTAGCAGTACTGTGATTGGATACAACCCATCGTCATGGGTTTTAATGGGACCCCGTGGAGCCACTGTAGGTGTCCCATTTAGCTCAAGTCCCAACCACTACGCAACAGCTTCTGTTGTACAGATGTAATGACATTGATCAGTCGTGGTGGGCGATTAGCATCACGCTGCGAGGCCACGTTGGCTGACGGAGTCCAGACGGTGCCGACTTCCACCCTGTGAACAGTTGTTCACTCACCAGTAGGTCAGGTTCTGCTCGTTTTTTAGTGGGGGGGGTCACATGTTTGGTCTGGTTTACAACCCTAAGTCATGTGTGTGGTTAGTCTTTTACTCTGTATTTATTAAGCAGTGGTTACAGGTAAGATTTGCCTATAAATAATAAAGTGGAGTCCTATAACATGTTCTGGTAATGTATATTGTTTTAAAGAAAAAAACACTTAAGGAAGGTGTTTTGACTGTAACTTAACCAGTTATTCTGTTGGTCCAGCATTTAAACCAACACTGCTGAAATGTGTGACAGGGGAAACGCTGAGATACGTAGTTTGAGAAAGCACATGATGCCTGTTTGTCAGGTGTTTACCCCGTTTATGGCTCAAAGTTGCTTTCTGTGCGAAGGTCCTTTGTGAATAGCCGGGCTGCAGTCTGAAACTATTGTTAAATGGCATATTTTGTTAACGAGGAGTAATTATTTAATTTCATACCACATTTGAAAATTATCTAATGTTATATTAATGTACCTTCATGGCAGTTATTTTATTTACTTGTATTTTCTCTACAAATATTTTTAATGGTTAAGTTTTGAAATTGAGGGCAGAATGCCTGGACACTATGTATTTAGACTTTATATATATATATATATATATATATATATATATATATATATATATATATATATATATATATAGAAGGCAAATGTGTTTCACCATAATGTTTTGAATAAAATGTGAAAATTAAATCATGCTGCATTTTTCTTTGTTCAACACGATTTATTCATTATAATGCATACAGTTCATGTTGTAGCAGGTATTTGACAGTTTTGGAAATGGATGCAGAGACTTGCATTTTGTGTGTGTGGTTTTAACTCCCATCTGATAGGGGCGCACAATTCAGAAAATGTCACGATACGATATTGATTTTTAGGCTCACGATTCGATTCAAAATCGATTCTCTATTTTAAAAAAACAAATAGTATGTAAATGTAGTTACTTGTCCCATGTGACTGCAGTAGACATACAATAAAAAAAAAAATACATTTTTGGAATTCTATGAATCGATTTTGAGTCGGAGCTTGAATCGCGATTTGAATAGGAATCTTTTTTTTTTTTTTTGTTTTTTGCACACCCCTACCATCGGATGCCGTTTGTGTATTTTCATTCCTGACCCTGAAGAAAAGCTGCAGTAGTGGATTTAGAGAATTATGAAAGTGCAAGAGCATTACAATTTGTAACAGACTGAAACTCTCCAACCAGAGAGGTTTCTCCTCCTCCAGGCCAACACGCTACCTTGTTAAAGACTTCACGATCACACCTGCTTCAGAAACTTACAAATAAGATGTAAATTTAAGCACTCGAAGACTATCCAGGATGTCAGTAAGTTATTGGTGACAAATCTGAACAAAATACTTTTAATCTAGCACTCTTATTCCAGCCAGAGGTCTAATAGACGAGGACTACACATATACTGTACCTTTGTGACCGGTAACGCGTGGATTCTTGGAGACAGCTTCGCCTACAGTCACTCCACTCTAGAAATGAGAAAGCAATCACTTTGTCTCATCAGCTTTTTTCTCCCGTCATTCTTGAAAGCCCTACTTTAATGCTCTCAAGACACTTGAGCCAAATATCCACGTCATACTATACATACCTCATTTCATAAAGGGACTTGGAAATTGACCCAGTGTTGGATTCTGCTCTCAGAGCACGTAGCCTCTAACAAAACAAGGGAACCTTTTCTTGCTGGGCTTTACGTATGGACAGTTTCAAGTTCCTAATGTCTTTAACCCTCCTGTTGTCCTCGGGTCAAAATTTGACCCATTTTCAAAAGGTTTGTGTCAAAAATTTGTGTTTCTTTCAACCAAAGAAAAAAGAAAGAACATGGATATTCCATACAAGTAAAATAAATGATCACTCCACTACTTGCATTGAGCTTTCCATTGTTTTATTCAATTGTATATCTTTAAAAAAAAAAAAAAATCAAAGAACGTTGAAAAGAAATGACATTTTTTGGGGAAAAAACATCAATAAAAGCGCAGAAAAAAAAGACAAACATTGAAAAAAGGGTGAAAAAAAAAAAAAAAAAAAAAAAAAGGACCAAAATGTTTTAAAAAAAAAAAAATCCCCAGAAAAACAAAAAGTTGCACGGATGACGGTAAGACGACACAAGGGTTAAAACACATAGCGGTACGTCTGTCACACCGCTCGACAGACACTTCAAACTGCACAGGTCACCCACATTTCAAGTTTATGGTACAAACCTATCTCATAGAAGTAGAGGATGACATGCATTATGAGAACAAACTAATGTACAGGAAGAAAAAAAAATAATATATTTTTCATTTATTGTTGTCCAACGTAAATAAATGTTGAACTGGTATTAAACTACAAACATATACAACCAACATGGACAGAGACAACTTATTTTACAGTATCAGGATATAATTAGCCTCTTATACAATTACAACTTTGATAGTAAAATACTAAAGTGCATTTCAAGTGTTTGTGACATGTAAAAATCACACAGAACAATAACATTTTGGAAATGAAATCACTTTTTATTTACCGCCAATTTTTTCTTTTTCTTTTCCTCCATTATCCCTCTATTCCAACCCTTTAAACCTATTTATTACTGCTCTGGAGCTTTTTACAGCCTGTGCTCTGGAGATGTAGTAACATACATGTAGACACAAGGGGGCAGCACCATAAAAGGAGGACAGCTCATGTCCTGAGGCAAACCGTGCTGCTCTGTGGTTTCTGTACATAGATATATGTATGTATGTATAGATCTATGGTTTCTGTACTCTTCAAGGCTGACTAGACTGATGCAGAAAAGTCAGTACTTTCACACAGGAAATCTGACTGAACACGTTGCAGTAAACATCCCCAGTGTTTTAAATGCTCAGCGTAGTTCGACATTTGACCTTTATTTGAGGAAGTGATCTAAAGCTTTTTTCAGTTTCACATGTCGTTTCACTGCAGTAGTTGTTAAGTCATGCTTACGTGGTTGCATTCAAGTGGTGCAAAAGTGAGTGGAGGTCAAGCCTGTCTCTAAAAATAGGATTGGACGGTCTGGTCAACGGTTTACAGGAGGTTTGGCCATGATGTTTGTGCATATGTGAAATATAAAGTGAAGGAGCTGAACTATGCACCCAAATACTGTAAAGCGGAAGAGCTGGACAATGCACCCAAATTAAAAACAAAATTCAGTTGAAAGTTGGCAAGTGCTTCCTCGATTGTGTTAGGCACAATTAATTATAATTAAAATAACAGTTTTTTTTTTTTTTTTTCAGTCCTAAAGAAGCAACCAAGACCGGTGACACATAAAGCAACATGACAGAAATGCACGCAAGACAAAAGTGATCTAAAAACCAACCGAGTATCAAAAGTTTTTGCATCGAGCCCTTCACGGGTTATCCCGAGGCTGTAAACAAACGCGGCTGTATCGATATCGGTTATGGCATCATTTAGCCCAGGCGGGTTGCTGTAGTCAAGGTAGCGTAGTCCTTTCGTATGTGCAGAAAGCGGTGTGTAGTAACCACTTATTGCCGGTCCTCTCACAAAAGGCTGAATCTTTAAACTCATCTCAATTCCTCATTACGCCTCTGGATGCGTTCAACAAAGAGACTTACAAAAAAAGAAACAAATTAAGAGAAGAATTCAGATCCAGCCCACTAGTGTGAGCGCCAGAGGTAGAGCTGCTTCTTCTCCCCCCCCCACCCCCTCCTCTCCCACAGCTCAGCCTGAGTTGATGGTGTTGTAAGTGGGCTGGGATCCTGGCTTCAGGTGCTTGCTGGCCCTTTTCTCTGTCTGGCACGGGGGCGCCTGATCCTCCACGATGGGCTCCCGGTCGTCCAGGTCCGACTCGTCACAGTGTGGCAGCTGCAGGAAGGTGGTCAGGCCGTGCAGGTCGGCCATTTTGTGGAAGGTGCGCAGCAGGAGGTACATCATCATCAGGCCCAGGAACAGGTAGACTAGGGGGGAGGGAGAAGAGAGACAAATGTCACAGGAGATCATTTATTTAACAGAACAATGTGCAAATGTATTCTCGCAAAATAAAGTCTTTACCTGAAGCTGACTGTTGTGACTTTAACTTTCTACCGTTTCTGAGAAAATGGTATGCATCAGAAGGTTTGCTTCATATGGAATAAGACTGCTCCACCATCCATCCCATAAAATGAGAAATGTGGCTGCTGGATGTGATGGCACACACCTCAAACTCAAATAGCTAAACATCAACCAGAAAGTTTTATAAGATCTGGCATTCGATGTTGGAGCGGACCTAAATCATGGGGCGGATACATTCTATTTTTCACTTTCGATAATAATGCGAGATAGGATATTTGTGCTGCATGCAGGGCTGAGCCATTTGGGAAAAAAAAAAAATCTAATTGCGATTTTTCTGCCAGATATTATGATTACGATTCAATTCAATTTAGCTAAAGTTCAATATTCATTGTGTAACATGAAAATAGATATTTATCGCCTGCAATAAGCATTTTTCCTTTTAATAAGCGGGGAACATTAAACAGACAAACCGAATATTATGACAAAAGCTATAGTTCTAATAATTAAACAACATTTTGAATAACAAATCTCAGTACTTTTCTGTAAACTGACATTTCTAATATGCCTCAGTTCAACAGCAGCATTTACATATTGTACATGTTGCACCTTCTACGATCACCACGTTAAATAAAGTAATACAAAATAAATAAATAAATCCACTGAAAATTGGACATTTCTGTAAACAGTCTGTGATATGTAACATTATTCCAGCATTCATCTTATGAAAAAAAAAACAGTAAATGTAATAATAAATAGAGGAATAAAAAAAATGTTCAACCAAACACCAAACATTCAACTAAATATTCACATTCGATTAATCATGGTCTTCACAATTAGTGAATCCATTCTTTCAAATCTCGATTAATTGTTCAGCCCTAGCTGCATTCATGGAGTAGTTATAAAAATAAAGTGCCCCTCTAGTTTAGTGTAAATGTGTGGTATTTCCTTTACGTGCAACAAAGAGCCGTCCATTCACACCCAGCAGTGATGTGAAGGTTTCAGCTTAGTGCCTTTTCATGTGACTTAAACAGAATTATGAACAAATGTAAAATACTATTCTTTATAAATGGCTGTTTTATTGTAACGATCATAGAGAAAAGACAGAGGAAACTACCATGTTATCAGGCCAAACTCTAAATCCGATCTAACTGTAAATCTACTAGTGTACTGCCATTTGCATTCAACAGTCCGCTCCATTCCTGACTGCTTTAACTCGGAAAACGTGGCTAGTAAAGGGTCAAGGAATTAATGTCAAAGTCTGGCATACACTGGGCCGTGGACTGAGAAAACTATTTTAGTAAATCCATTTCACCAAAAAGTAGGACAAAAGTGCCCTCAAGTGGGTGGGCATAGGTGAAAACTAAATCTGCTCAACATTTGTTATTTCTGCTCTGGTTGTTTGCCTTGAAAAAGAAAAGCCATGTGGGTTTCTTCTGTCACATGGAAGCACTGAACTGCCCCACATAACCACAGGTCCTGGACAATGGTCTCGCACTATGCCAGGAGGCCAACTCGGTATAGGATTACAGAGGCCTCAGCTCCACAACTGTACACTTACTGTGGGAAGTGTGCAGTAAGTGGTGCAGTGGAAATCCCAGGGGGAAATATAAAGTCAGCTTTATTCCTAGATGCTTTCCTATCTGCAGGTTTCGGGAAGCCACATTTAGGAATTGAACGACAAAAACCTTAATTAAACCTACCTGGAATTAGATTTAAAGAAGAACAGATAAGAACAATAGCTCCTTATTAACACTTTTAATGAATAGCTGTACTAGAGTCAACTGTTTGATCCTGCCAGCTTTCAATCTTCTAATGTTAAACAGCATCGGGGGGGCGAACACAATGAGTCAAAGGACTTTGACTGTCCAAACTCTAAATATTCTAAATATTTGCTCTTCAGCAACACCAGAAATTCTTTGCTCTCAGGGGAAAAGCCTTGAAAATAGCAGTTTTGAACGTTGCAGATTCAATAACATTTTTGGGGCCTTTGCGTTGCATAACTTCAAAATCAGAATCTTTTATAGGGCGACAAGTAAGACAAATAATAATAATAATAATAATAATAATTTTAATAATAAGAAATTTAGAGTTTCATTGCTAAATAAGATCTGAAACCTCCACTGCCTCCTCACAAAAGGATGGATTGTAAAATTATAATGATAATGTTAATGATGAAAATGTTAAAAACCACTGGCCCTCATTTAGATATACTACTACAGCAGGGAATGTGTATTTACAAGAACACATTTACATATGATCAGTTTCAGTTTCAGATTCTGGGGAAACCCCAGCAGTTCCGGGAAACCTCTTGCAGCCGGTCCCTAAATCCTTTTCCTCAGAAACCTGCAGGGACTGCGTGGGTTAATCTGACTCGACCTACATCATCACTGTAGAATACTGCCTGATGAGGAAACACGTGTCAACTACTGGGGCTCCTTCCAAACTGAGGTCAAGGGATTAGCCGAGGACCAGACTGATCTCATGAAGTGGTCTATGTATGACACGCCAATTTGTATGCCATTATTGGCATGTTATCAAGATGCATACTCGCTTTTTAGCGTGTTTATCAACGCCGTTTTGCCTCCATTGACTTACATTACGTTTGTATCCCGCGTTTGCTAAACCCAGCTGGTTCTTCTTTCTCTAAACCCAACCCGCGTGATAACACATAGCCTCGCGATAACACGCCACGTGGCTTTAGAAAGTGGCATGTACGTTTACGCTGGGATGTTGCAGACTGCCGTCCGCTGTATACGGCGTAGACATACACGCGGATAGCTCAGAATGCGTACAGATAACTTGGCTTTAAGAAAGTGGCGTGTATGTTTACGCAAAGTCATGATATCCCGTTGCGAGGACAGGACACACAGTATAAAAGACAGCAATTCGACTGTGTCCACCTGGGTCCCTCTACCATAAAAATCTAATCTAGGGTAGACCATTTTCTGGAAAAGTAGTAACGAGTGCTATTCATTCATTGTAATGCATCCCGTGATTGTGTGGCGAAAAACTCTACGTATTACAATCCTGTTTTCTTTCCCAGATTGTGGGCCTGTAAAGCCGTTTTAGATTCCAGTTTTTTTTTGTGATTAACTATTTTTTATTTTTCAACATACAAAACATACAACATGCAACATGAACACATTTGGGTTTCTTTCAAGCGGATTGCTAAAAAAAAATAAATAAAAAAAAATAAAATGACACCGATGGTTCCATAGAAATGCTCTTCGAGATTAATAAGTTCAATATAATTTTGGGTGTTTTATTCAATTTCATAGCATTTGGAGGGAAAAAATGAAATGGTTTCAAAACGGTATTCTGACTTAAAGTTTGAAACATACCAATCTGGGATTCTCTCAACATATGTTCCTCTAATTTGAACTTTTAGTCAAAATAATTCATAATGTCAGCTTTTTTTAATTGAAACAATAGGTATAATTTCATATAACTGAGGTTTATTGGTCATGAGAGCCAAAAAAAAAAAAAAAAAAAGTGCAAAACTAATAAGTTGGTATTAATGGTGAATCTGGTGGGGAAGAAAAAAAAAAGTGCAGAAACAAACAAAAGCTTTGAAAAAAGCAACAGAAACTTAAAAAAAATAAAAAAATAAAAATAATAGAGTGTTGGAAAAAGGGACTAAAAAAGGGTTGATTTCCGGGATTTTTATCCGGGGAAGACAACACAAGGGTTAAAGACCGAGCCAAGAGGAGGTGCTGAAGTACTGTTTTCTCTCAGACCACTTGAATTGCAATATGCTGAAAGGTTATTCTGGAAGTTTTGCCCAACGGCGCAGGAAAAACCCAAACTGCCCATACCAGCTTTAAAGTCAACAGGGGCGAGAAAGTGTCTATCAACACTCAGTCAAACTAAATGTACATGTCCCAAATGGCCACAAAAACCAAATGTTAATCACATACAACGGTTTCTATAGTAAAACAAGCAGTTGGTCAAAGTATTGTGGGGGAATGAACAAAACTGAACACAAAAATATGTGAAATGCAGAACTCATTTCCTTAATTTCGGCAGACCACATTCACCTCAACAGGTTGTTCTGAGCATTTAGTGTCAGATGTTATTTACTGTAGAGCTCTCTGACTGAGACCACAGATGGAAAAAAACAACAGCATGGCTGCATTTGGACAAAAAAAAAAAAAAAAAAAAAAAAAAAAACGAAGGTCATTCCAACCGTGATTCAATTACAGAAAAAAAAACACCCGCACAGAAGCTGAGTAACAAGAGCACGCCTATGAAAACAACATCCATCATGTGACGGTAAGGATTATATTTTCCTGTCCATACGGTCAAGCCAACACACTTCTGAAAGAGGCTTTGTACCAAAACTATCAAAATACAGGTGCAATGTTCTTTCAAATACCACAACACATGTATTCTGTAACTTGCTCCTAAACAACATGTTTAAGACAAATGCCAGGATGCTGACATTAGTCAAACTAAAAAGATAAATCAGCAACTACTGAATAATAAGAGCTTCCATGTATGTATGTATGTATGTATGTATGTATGTATGTATGTATGTGTGTGTGTGTGTGTGTGTGTGTGTGTGTGTGTGTGTGTGTGTGTGGTGGGGGGGGGGGGGGGTTGAATGTGCTGAGTTTAAGAATAGGTAATATTTGTTGTACTCACAATTATGGTTGTAGGATGTGCAATATCTGGTAGGGCACTGGTGCAATATTTTTTAATTCGATATGGTATTGTGCAGTTGTGCATTGTGCAATACAAGTTATTGACCCAGCATGATTTAATAGGAAATGTGCAATCTGGGTAAAATTAAGTGCAATATGAGGGGGGAGGATGACCTTTCTCTTTCTTCTGCGAGTGTGGGGGAAGGTGTGTGTGTGTGTGTGTGTGTGTGTGTGTGTGTGTGTGTGTGTGTGTGTGTGTGTGTGTGTGTGTGTGTGTGTGTGTGTGTGTGGATTATCAGCTGCTTTTCTTTGTTCTATATCGTTTGAAACTGAATCTCCTTGAGTTTTGGACAGTTAGTTGAACAAAAGCAGACATCTGAACACATGAACTTGGTCACTTTGGCTATTTTTACACTTTACTTTTGACACTTTATAGTCGCAGATTATCAGATTAAATCAACAATGGAAATAACCGTTAGCTGCAGCCGTACAGTAGTTGATTTCACATATTTTGAGATATTTCAGTCTGGACCAATGTGAAGGAGCGACCAACTTACAGCAACTAACAGTCCGACAGAGCCACCCGTAGAGCCAGTGCTGTTGCATGGACTCTAAAATTCATAAAAAAAAAAAAAAAAAAAAAAAAAGAGCCACAAATGCTTCCGGATAATTTCCCTGCTGTTCCATGAAATTCTCTGTAAAGTCGGATAAACTTAAAATAAGCGACACAGAAGAGTGTGCTCCAAATTTCCAGACCGCTAACAGATAGCTCGGAGAGCAGTTTCATTTGTGAGGAACCCACTTCTCAACCCCTGACCTGCTACCAAGAAAGGAGAAGAACTGAAAGGTGCTACTTCTCACATCAAAGGGGAGAATGGAGACTGCCTAGGTCAGATTCTCCCTTCAGAGCAGGGTGACAAAACAATCATCCTGGAAATAGGACTTTTTAAAACCTTTTTAAATTCTCTCAAGACATACTTTAAAAAATAAATAAATTAAAAAAAAAAAAAAAAAAAAAAAAAGAGTTCTTCCTTTTTTCTTTTTCTTTAAATTTTTTTATTCATCAGCATAATATAATCTGCACTGACCAGTCATAACCCTGCCAACGTTTTCCATGTCATGCTATGAAGTCCTATTAAGTCCTTTTCAGGACATTGCATCTCGCCTGCTTTACTTGCGTAACAACAAAAAGCTTTTGTTTCTGCAGCAGAGACGTGTTCTCCGTGCCTCTGCAGGCCACCACACTTCCGACAGATCTTCTGGTGTACCTGCTCTCATCTCTCATCTACAGCTCCGCAGACATGTAGCTGCTAGCTGCTCTGTGTCAAAACCACACCAGACTCAACGTGAGCCCTGTTAGTTTTCATATAGTGCATTGCCAGACCTTCCCCCACACCGCTGCGGAGGAGGGTCTGACTACTCCACACAGCATTCCGGGATGGGAGGAAAACATGCTCTGGTTTGGTTTTCTTTAAACCAATCACAATCGTCTTGGGCGGTGCTAAGCCCTGCAGAGATCTGAGGAGCAGTTAACCATAGTCCTCATAAATCCACCGGAGTTTAAAATTACAACCCATAAAAAGCAGAAGGTAACGGACACCCGGCCGAAATGGGGGACATCCGGCCGAATTTCCGGCGGCACCGGAGCAATCCCGGAAGTGGAACGTCGTGGATATACACTAGTTTTCATATTAACATAGCCAAAAGCGCAGTGGGTTTAATATTCTTAGACATCATTGAAGTGAAATAACAACATGGGTAACACTTTACTTGAAGGTATCTACATAAGAGTGGCATGACACATGAACCCTAATTCTAACCCTAACCCTGACCATAACTTGTCATGACAACAACCGAATGACACTAAAAAAAGCGTAATGTCATAAACGTTTATGACTTGTTTATAAACGTTTATGAGGTTCATGACCGGGTCATGTAACACTTATGTAGATACCTTAAAAGTAAAGTGTAACCAAATTATGTTAGGATGTTTGAGAGTGTAGAAACACTGTGGGTGTAAAAATTCATGCTTATCAAAATGAGGATTAGGAGATTCGATTTATATTGCTAAACTCTCTCTGAATAAATAATCATTCCTACAGGACGAAACGGTGGCTGCCAACTTTTCCACCTCGGCCAGGTTCAAACAAACTGCAATATCTAGCCGGTTTTTATCATTTTCATGCAGAAAAGTCACTTATTGCACCACAATAGGTAAAGTTGCTTATCTGCAGTTTTATTTTAGGTTACAGATGGTTCCGTTTAGTTACAGGCTTGATCTGAATACGGTTTGTTTTTATTGCTAAACTCTAACCACAGTCTGCATTACAAACAGTCACCTGAGCTAAACCGTTCACATCACCTGCAAGAACTCATTCTAAGCAACACAGCTCTTCACACGTCTCAAAACAGGCTTAGTGTAGCATAACACTTCTAAAATCCGCACACAACACACACCGTCACTCAGAACACACTAAAAACAATAGCATCAAACACCAATACAGAAATTAGAAAACACTAATCTTTACGGTTTTCTTTAAAGAAAATAGTGAAATTCTTTCACATGACATTTTTTTTAACCAGTTTTTTTTTTTAGGTAAACAAGAAGGAATGAAGATCAGCAGTTTGCTTCAATAGATATTACTGAAAAAAAAAGTTACAAACTAAAAAAAAGGTACATAATAGTAACAAAACAAAAAAAATGTGGGGCTAATCCTGCCTCTCTCCAGCATCAGGCCACGAGTTTTCATCAACATCACATGGGATGTCCTCTCTTGCCATGCACCTGGGGAAGAACCTTCTGGAATGTCTTATCCATCTGTGGCAGTCCTCTGGACTCCTATCCCCACATCTGGCACTCATAGCCTCCAATAGCAGGGTTTCCTTTAGGATTTTTTTTTTAGCACTGGGGGCAGGTCTGTCCGAACAACAACACCCCCTGGTGGCAGAAATTTTGCCATGGTGGGCCGCCACTACTGAATCATACATAGAGGAAACACTGAATAGCGACATTTGGTTAAGTGGGTGTTGATCATACACTTTCCACCTCCAGGCAGAGAATTACTGTTATCATTTACTGTAAGCATGCAATTCTCACCCGTTTGTGGAAAATTTTACATTACAGATGCAACTGTAGATCTTTGCAGATTGGGTTGCACCCTCAACCCTGCCTCTCTTAATGATTCAATTCAATGATTCACAACACGGTCTGTAAGTGTAGCCCTGTTTTCATGGGGAATTACAGCTTTTTGTCTTCTTCTAGGTCTTCCTCCACGGGCCAGCACTCTTCCTGACACTCTTTTCCCTCCGGCAACCTGTCTTCCTTGGTCCATTTCAGGAGAAAGTCTTACATACAGTGTGTATGTGTTCACTAACAAGTCTAAAACAAAACACCGGCTTAGTCTTTCAACTGAAATTGCAATCAGCAGTGTTTGAAATGCAAAAGGCTGAAATCCATTCTGTTTTTAATGTGTGGTTAACTTTTTTGACAGCAGTGTGCTGTAAATCCAGTGTTGTGCAGGTTGTGGTTACAGCCATGGGATAAGGGTGTAGACTTTTGAAATTGGCAGTAATGAAATGCGAACTAGAGTTTGGTCCACATGAACTGCTGCTGTGCAGACTGTGGTTAGAGTTTTGCACATGTGGCTCCATTTAGCAATTGAAAAAAACAACAACAACCTGAATTGCTTATCTGCCGTTTTATTTTAGGTTACAGATGGTTCAGTTTCGTTACAGGCTTCTTGTAAACGAGTAAAAGTTATGTTTACGTTCGATGTTGCTCACCAAAATGCATTGCTTTCATCCCTGAGGCCTAACAAGCGTTCTCATGAAGCAGCGGCAAAACTGACATGCGAGGCCAGCGGCACGTCAACAGAAGGTGCCGGGGATCAAACAAAGAACCCTGTGATCAATAGACGGCCCACAGCCGCCCTAGTAGATCTGATTTAACAGCTGATTATTCATTATCAGAATGATGCAGCATCAGGCTAGATGACCAAAATAATTGACAGACGTTTGGATGTAACCAGACCAACCAAAGAGGAGCACGCCAGGACTGATCGTACGCTTCACCTGCAGCTATATACACTGTGTATTACATACGATATCAGACCTCAACGGTTTGTTTTCACAACACTTTATAATTATTATAATTTCTAATTCAATTCCAAGGGTGTACTGTATCATACTTAGCAAGGCAGTGGAAGTGAGTAACGTCTGGCATCTGTCAGTATTTTACAACACGTCTATGATAAATTCCACAGGCGAGTAACAATTAATTTGCACCGCAACTAAAACATATATAAAACTAATTTGTTTGCTGAGTGAACAGGTGCTGATATGTCAAACATTGTGGCCCGAATCACGATGAGACCACACCTTCTTATCAAATATCCTGCAGACGGCCCGGCCTCAAAAAAAGTGGAAGTGTGTGAGCTTGTTACTGTGCGACTGTTGAAACATTCAGACTAACCTTAGAACGAGTTAAACATCAGACGTGACAAAAACAAAAAGTACCTGAAGCAGAATATCTGTTTGCTTAACAAAAGGATGCAGGACACTTGTATGATCAGAAAAACTGGTTGCAGTTTTTGTAAACAAGTTTAAAATACATAAAAAAAGACACAATAGACACTAGTAAAAAGACAAGTATCAGGATACTGATACTGAAACGTGGATGTTCTACTTAAAAAAATTGGGAGACGGATCTAGAGTGAATTTTCTCATTATCCATATGCCTTAGACATGCATGATATTCACTGGTCTAAAGTCAGACTTTCTAGGATTAAAGCTGACATAGACCCCACATGTGATCGATGTGGGCAGGCTCCCACCACTCTGCTGCCCATGTTGTGGACGTGTCCAAGACTTTACATGTTCTGGCTTAATATCTTTGAGACCTTCTCTGGGGTATTTGGAAAGTTAGTAGAGCCGTCCCCATTTATTGCATTGTTTGGTGTGGCCCTGGAAAACACTCCTCTTTATTAAAAGGGAAATTAACATGTTGGCCTTCTGTTCTGTTCTGGCTAGGAGACTGGTACTGTTTGAATGGACACATAGCCACTGGATAAGGGAAGTCATGTGCCGTCTTAAGTTGGAGAAAATTAGACATACAGTCAAAGGGTCTACTGGGAAATTTTTAAATATCTGGCAGCCCTTCTTGACTTTTGTCGAGGTAATGGAAGCAGACAACATGGTAATGTAAAAAAAAAAAAAAAAAGTATGCATCTTGTATTCTTTACTTTAACTTCATGCTATTTATTTTTTCCTTGCGGACATCTGGTTATGTATAGTGTCTTTATGTTTATGTCTGGTATTGGGGGGGTGGGGGGTTTGGTTATAAGAGTGACAACAAATAAAAAAAAAACCTTGACCAAAAAAATGTGGATGTTCTGCGCTTTATATATGTGCAGATTTTTTTTTTAGTGTGTAGGATACAATTTGTAGGCAAGGATGGCCCTGCAGCACCACAATACTTTATTTTAGAATGGTTTGACACATATTTTGCCTTTAACAAATACCCCCCCTGCAATTTGGATATTGCACTAGTCCATATTGCGATTTCGATAAAATTGTGCAGCCCTACTGGACAAACGCATTACTGATCTACGAGGGACGTAATAACAACGGCACTCACCCATGACGGTGACCTGGTACAGCTGCCTGTACTTCTGCCCAGGCTGCGTCCCCGGAACAAAATCTCCCAGTCCGATGGTGCACAGCGAGATGAAGCAGAAGTAGATGCCATCCAAAAAGCGACCAGGACAACTCCACTGAGCTGAACACGGCCGCCGGCACCACGAAGAAGCACACCACCACCACAAGCAGCAGCAACAGGAAGTGGACAACCGTGGCCGGCCGAGGCTCCATGCCCGACCGCTGAAGGAGCCTGACGGGAACGAGGACCAGAGGACACATGATCCTCTGGACGCAGGCGGTGAGCACCAGCATGGTGAAAGGGACTCCTATCAAGGCATAGAGGATGGAGAAAGCTTTCCCAGTGTCAGACAGCGGAGTGGATTGACCATACCCTGGAGATAAAAAGAAAGAGGGCAGATATGTTGTTGCATTTGTATGTACATTTAGAATATTTCTTCTTAACCCTTGTGTTGTCCTCCAGGGTCAAAATTAACACTTTTTTTTTAGACACCGTTTTTAAATTTATGCCGCTTTTTGGCATTTTCTTTCCCCATTACCACCAGTAGAACCAACTAATTAACCCTAGTTTTTACACCTTTTTTCGTAATTCATGGTTAATAAGCATCAGTTAATAGGCATTTCAGCCTTTAATGGAAAAGGACAGCCAGATATGAAATAGGCATTTCAGCCTTTAATGGAAAAGGACAGCCAGATATGAAAGTGGAGAGAGAGGGGGTAGACATGCAGGAAGATCGTCCAGGTCGGACTCGAACCCTTGACCTTCTGCGTCGAGGCATACACCTCTATATATGTGCCCCTGCTCTACCAACTGAGCTAACCTGGCCACAATTATCTAATTTTTTTAATTAGTTAATTAATTTTTTTGCCGATGTTTGCAGCTCTGTGGAGAAAATATTCACTTCAATTAACTTTATAATAGAGTGCTGATCTGACTGAGCCCGACCCGAACCTCATTTCTAAACCTCTGTCTGGACCCGGCCTGGCCCGTCCAGTCCCGCTCGGGTATCCGCACTCTACTTTATCAGTCCGTTAGGAACTTCCTTTGTGCAGAACATCAGTGCTTGTATAATTCATATACCCAACAACACCAGTTTTCATCACACATTTCACGCAGTTTGCGTGTGCAGTTCACATACTCAGCAACACAACCACCACATAACAGCAGTCAGAAGTTAAAAACTTCCAAACAATACATGAACAATAGGCAATTAAAACATTAAAAGAATGTTAATAAAATAATTCCTCATAGGTCTTTACAATGACCCAATGAATGAACCAAGCTTAAAAGATTTTTGACCAATAGTAGAATTATGGAGCATCTCTTGCATGCGCACGAGCATGGGGGCAGAGAAAAAGAAGACTGCTAGCTAGCAAACATGGATGTAAACAATGCAAGCTTTAAAATATTCAAAAATAAAACCAGCTTTTCAAAGGTTTTATAAAAAAGGAAGAAAATGCATTGACTCCCAGACTGAAGAGGCACAAAACAACTATGAACGACGCAGACATGTCTCTTTGTGGTCGTTTTGCGTCTCACCTGCCACCCGTGATATGATCAGAGAGGTTGTGAACAAACTCAGTTTCACCAAAAAATGAAAGCAGGCAAAATGTTAAAACTAACTTTCCAATCTATTCATAGTAAACTTCCACAATCTGATTTCGCAGAACTCTATGGTTCCTCTTTGTGTAGTTGTGCACACAATTATTTCATACAATGAGGAGTTATAAAAACAACAAAGGACATTCTGTGCGTTTGTTCACTTCTGGTTTAGTCTATATCCACGACGTTCCACTTCCCGGGATTGCTCAGTTACAGACGGAAATTAATTTAGGTCGGATGTCCAGTACCTTGCGCTGTCTTTGTGTTGACATTTTAAAAAAGGGATATACGCCCCGTTAGTTGAAATAGGGCTCATCACGGTCTCCCCTAGCTGTAGATAGGTGGGCCAACACATTTTGCGCATGCATTGTTTTAATCCGGTGCAACACCGGCAGCGCCGCCGCTAGTTAGCTTAGCGTAGTGAATGGAATCCTATGTTGCCGGTTAGCATGTTGTGAGTAAAAGTGAGCCAACAAAAGACAAAAAAAAAAAAAAAAAACGAATTACTTGCACTGAGACAAAAAATGAGACAAAAAATGCGTTGGCCCACCTATCTACAGCCAGGGTAGACCAGGATAAAAACTATTTCAACAAACGGTGGCGTATTCCTTTAAACTCCGGTGGATTTCTGAGGATGGTTAACTGCTCCTCAGATCTCTGCAGGGTAAATCCAGACAGCTAGCTAGACTATCTGTCCAATCAGAGTTTTCTGTTGCACTACTAAAAACAACTTTTGAACGTACACATGTTCCAGCAAAACAAGTTCCTTCCCGAGGCGATTTTGCAGAAGCACCGTGGCTCCATACGGCGCTTAGCACCGCCCAAGACGAATGTGATCGGTTTAAAGAAATGCCAATAAACCAAAAAACGTTTTTCTCCCATCCCGGAATTCTGTGGAGGAAGGTCTGGCAATGAGAGACTACTTCTGTTTTTGCCTCCAGATAAAAAAATTAAAAAAAAGTCAAGATAATGAACTGGTGGTTTGTTCACAACCTGCATGATCATCTGACTGCTTGTGTTGGCAACCAAACATATAAAGATAACATTTAAGGAAGTGTCACATACGTAAAAACACATGCAGTATTGTGAAAGAAGTTCCTTTATCCCACACAGCAGAGCAAACAAACTGCTCCTGGAAACAAAGGAGATTTCTGTTCTGCTCCATACATTTGACTTTGCATGTGCCATGTGAGCAGCAGTGTGGAATGTGACTGTTTTTATTTTCATATTAGTTTGCTTAAATAGCACAGAAGCTTGCAATGAAGCCCCCAGGAGCATATCTGTGTGATGTTACAGCGATGATTTTACTGCAGTATTCCGGTAGTGAGTCCTGGTAGCGTTGACACTGGCAGTGCCTGTCAAAACTTCTGTCAATTCACAAACTTCATAAGCTAGGGTTTCCCCCAGAAAAGTTGTTTAGCCCGGCGGCAAGTGTCTTTTTTTCGTCACAGACTGATGGCAGCATTAATGTAAAGCCCGAAAACTTCTGTGACAACATAATCATGGACGGAATCGCAAAATTGAGAATTTAAAAAAGCTAAACCCAGATTCCATAGGGCCACATTTTAAGTCAGTGCTAAAGCTAACTGGAGATTTGAAAATGACTATGTCTTAGTTTCTAACCGAGCCGCCCCACTGTAATTGTCTTAACATACATAAAAAAACAAATAATTAAACAGTGGCTTAGTCCGGGTGGGGGGAAACTTAGGCATGGTGGGCCACCAAGTTTGCTATACACTGGGGGAAACCCTGTAAGCCAATTGCAGGCCATGTCTTTTCAGGTTTTGAATACTGACCATTAAAATGATACCAAATACAAAGTCCAATACACTTTCTTCTAACATGAAAAACTAACCTATTTTCTTCCCTCTAAACATAAAATGTAATTTGCACCATGGTCTGAATTGGCCATATTATTTTTTTCCCTTTGACTTCAATTTAGTTTCAAATCCAAAATCCTTAATTTTATGTTAATAATAAAATTCTTACAGATTTTTCTTTTCATTTTCATTTCCTTCCGCTTTCTTTGTGTTGGAATTTTAAATCCAGTGGATTTCTGAGGACTATGGTTAACTGCTCCTCAGATCTCTGCAGGGTAAATCCAGACAGCTAGCTAGACTATCTGTCCAATCAGAGACTATTTTGCAGCAGCTCTGTGCAGAGTTTAGCACCACCCATGGCGAATCTGATTGGTTTAAAGAAATGCCAATAAACCAGAGCACGTTTTTCTCCCATCCCAGAATGCTGTGTGGACTAGCCAGACTCTCCCCCCCCCCCCCCCATAATATCCTGACAGGAAATGCATAAAATCAAGGGCACAGGGTATCAGGTCATTGTGACTTTTGAGATGAAAAATAAAGCCATTGATGCAATTTGTCAAAACATCAACTATTCCATTGCCTGGACCACACCCATCTTCGAACTAGGCCTTCGGTCTGACCTCAACTACACGCCTGTAAAGTTTTATCACTGCATCTTGTGTGTGGAGAAAATCTCTCCACAGACAGACATATAAACATCTGGCAAAGTACTCAAATCCACTTCTGTGGTAGTTCCCGCTACACTAGGTGTCTCCAGGAACATATTTTGCAATAATGACACACACAAGCACAGACACACAGATTCACAAGGTGAAAAACAACACCGCTGTCTCAGCTGGTTATGATGTGGGTGTATAATACGTGGTTGTGCAAGTGTGTGAATAGTACAGGGACACCACAAAGTTCCTGGTGTAGATGAACTGGCTGGTGCCACAAAAACCTCTGTATGAAAACCCAGCTGCACTGTTTACTTCCTGTAACATTCAGCTCAGGTGTCTATATACAGTGGGTGTTCAGACCACAGTGTCACGTAAAATATAACTGAATCAGACTGTGCAGTTTTCTGGCAACTGGCTAACTGTCAGTGGACTTACTATCGTCACATTTATCTGCCTTCTGCCTTATAATTCCACAATAAAAGTCCCATTTTAGGCATTTAATCACATTATGTATATTTGAATGTTGAGAGAACTGTTTTTGCTGCTCTTATTTTACATATTTTCAGTAACTTTTGTGTGCGTGTGTGTGTGTGTGTGTGTGTGTGTGTGTGTGTGTGTGTGTGTGTGTGTTTAAGAGCTGCACTAAGGCAAATTCCTAGCCACGGTGTTGACATGGCATTATAGTACTGAACAGAACTGAATAAAACAACTGGACATTCTCTCAGATCAAGGGAAATAACTCGTATGCTAAAAAGAGTTTCCCACATTTGAGCAAACAGGAAATGATGTGTTTATTTATTAAGTACTGAGGAAACCTATTTCACCTCTGGGGGCTGTGTGTGGTTCTCTGTTAGGAGGATAGGTTTGTATTTTGATCTCTTAACTGACTAAAAGCTGAAAGTCACTCACAGAGCTGAAACTTGACCCGTCACATCAACGACACGTGGCAAAATAAAGTTATTACCAGTAAGGCCTATATTAGACTTTTGTGGCGTTTTATCTCCAAAAAATAAAGTCCTTATAGGCATCGATTGACTCCCTGACGAAGGCTTGTTATGACCAAGCCATAAATAAAGGCTTTGTATTTTTCTAAAAGAGAGAGCCTTGGAGTTTCCGTTTTGGTTTCTACATTATGATTGATGATTATGATGAGCACCTCAAGCTAACTTTTTGAGTCCTGGAAGCGCTCCGCTACAGACATTTGATAAGTCCTTATAGGCATATTGGGACTGGTGGTGCTTTTGTTTTGTTAATAATTCATGGAGTTAGGTCATCTTTATGTGTATACTGGGGACATCTTCATGGAATTTAAAAAAAGGTATAGGTTATTTTCAGTTAGTTTCAGTCACGTCCTGGGTAAGGAAAAAAAAAAAAAAAAAAACTTTGGTCGCTAACAACTTTTGCCTGAACTCACCGACGGTGGTGACCAGAGTGTTGGCGAAGAACATGGAGGATGTGAGGTCCCAGTTGGAGGTAACGGAGCTGTTTCCGAGCACGGAGACGCCGTACTTGTTGGCCGTCAGCACTTTGACCAGGAAGAGTTCGAGCGACGTGGAGTTGACGCAGCTCTGGTTCAGAAACTCTTGCTTCAGGGCTTCCATGTCTTGTCGCAGCTTGTCCTCCACCGGCCGCTCGATGCTGGAGAACATCAGGGCTCCGAACAGCAGGTAGATGACATAGAACAGCACGAAGCCTGTAAGCAGCAGCCACGACCTGCCTACAGAATTCATGGCTTGTTTCACTCCGGGATTAACATCAGCCGGAGCGGTTCTAAACACGGGGCTTCCCTCTCTCTGCCTGTCTGTGTGACTGCTCTCCTTTCTTTCTTTTTGCGCTCTCTCTGTGTGTGTGAGAACTGTGTTTTTGGGGGCTGTCCTAATTGAACTTGAACCCCTCCTTTTCAACGCATCCTCCTCCCACAGTAAGAGACATCACAGCAGGGTGTGTTCAACTCGGAAGGGAAGTGGATCCTGGATCCTGGATCCTGGAAAAGTCTCTCCTACAGGGATCGCAAGCTTCTGTCGACCAAGATTGTTGGGTTATTGCACTTTTAATCTAGTCTTTTCTCAATTATAAATCCGAGGCAAAACTTTAATAAAGTTGTGACTTCTTTGACAGAACTTGCCCCTGTTTTAAAGTCATTTTCAATCCCACTGAAATGAAAAATAACCCTCTTCTGCCGCTCAATAAAGAAGATTTCTTTAACATATTCCCCAAATTCTAAATTATTATTGCGTTTTTTTTGGGGCCAGAGATATAACCAGGAAGAGACGTAGCCTACTGTATCTCCTTGCTTGTCTTGTAAGACCCATTGTTATTATCAGGTTATTTTACCAAAATATGAATCTACTTTAAAATGTATTTTATATTTCAATTAAGCTCTTATTTCCTCAGCATCATCCAAAACAACAAGGGAGATGTGTCACTTCCGGCTGCCATGTTTGTTTAGTTCAACTGTAACAGATATGTGGTGTGTGTGTGGTAAATTAGTGCATATATCTGTGTATCTGTATGTTGTAATACTACGATTACTGCTTTTAGCCCTTACAGGAGTTTTCAGGTTTTCTCCTCCATGTTTTGTGATCCAGATGTGGCCCACACCCTTTCTGTGATGTGGTCCTCATCTGGCTCTGTCGTGTCTTGGCCGAGTTCTGTGCTGGCCACAAGCTGGTTGAGTCATGATTCTGCACAGTATCTGGGCCTGAAGGGAGTGGAAGATGTGGGCTGCAGTCACATGCTGTCTGTGTTCCTTGTAAATCCACGTCTGTATATTCTGAACCCGACTACATGAAAACTGTTGATAAAACCTGCTAAATCATTTCACTTGATCGTGTAATTGTTCAGTGGTGTTTTTGTAAGTTAAGTCTCAGTGTCTGCCAGAGTTTCTCCCATAACTGAGCCACACATTGACCTTAAAGAACCCTGCAGGTCCGTGGACAGTTCCCATGACGTCCATGATGTCCTAAATGATTTTCCACGTCCATTTATGCCACTGACAAGAAAACAATAGCACAAACACAGAGCGGTTGCAAAATTTGGTATGAACATGGCAAGATTTATAAGTTCAAAGTATTAAGTACGGGCAGCTCCAGAATGAATATGTTTGTGTGGGCCGGGCTTTCAACTATCAACGGTTTGAGTCGTGGGAGGAAGGTCCTGGGTTTGGATCTCTGTCCTGGTTGTTTTGGTGTGGATTTTTATACAGTCTAGGGTATGAATATAGCATGTGATGGGTTTCATGCATATCATAATGTAGAATATAATACTCCTGCCATTCATCTTGAGTAAAGCACTATCCTCGGAGCTGGAGCAGGTTCCTGGGGGCTGTACACAGAACATTTTTTAGGGAACACATTTCCACATGAGGAACACTAAATGCAATTTTCTTAGACATTTTGGAAAATATGCTTATTTGCTTTCTGGCTAAGAGTTTAATGAAAACAAATGACACATTTTTTTTGGTAGATATGAAGCTACACCCAGCAGCTGGTTAGCTTAGCTTAGCATAAAGACTGAAGACAAGTGGGAAACAGCTAGCCTTGCACCGTCCAAAGGTAACTGGATCCGCCTACCAGCACCTCTAACCTCCTACTCATTAAAACATGATATCTCACTTATTCAATCTGTAAAAAAAGTTAAGATATAAAACAACATGTTGTGGTTATACAAGGGTCATGTGCCAGACTATTTGTTGGCTGGGAGCAGTTAATGGAATCTTGTTGTTACCCTGAAGTTGCCAGGCAACCAGCGACAACTTCTATCCCCAACCTTAACCCTTTAAGACCTAATTCAAAGCGGCAGACGTGTAGAGTGGTAGTGATCTTCTCATCCAACTCTCAGCAAGAAAGTTAATTAGCTTATTTCCCAAAATGATTCCCCAAGTCGAGCTCAATGAAACTTAAAGTGCTCATATTATGCTCATCTTCAGGTTCATAATTGTATTTAGAGGTTGTATCAGAATAGGTTTACATAGTTTAATTTTCAAAAAACACCATATTTTTGTTGTACTGCACATTGCTGCAGCTCCTCTTTTCACCTTGTGTGTTGAGCTCTCTGTTTTAGCTACAGAGTGAGGCATCTCACTTCTGTTCCATCTTTGTTTGGAGTCGAACATGTGCAGTACCTAGGTAAGGACTACTAGCCAGTCAGAAGCTGCTGCCGCTTGTTTTCACAGACAGAGGTTGCTAGGCACAATAAAATACCCTCCGCATGCTCTGTTAGTTTCTCCGTGAAGTAATCTCTGTCTTGTTTGTGGAGTTTATGTAAAAGGCCGGCCGACTCACGCAATGTAAAGGGTGGGGGCCAGGGTCAGGTCAGCTGTTTTCCACCCCGCAGTACAAAGCTCTGTTAACACGGAGCAGCAGGGAGGCAGGAGCTGCTCTGACTCAGCAAATAAAGTGCTTAACTCTCTCTGGACCACAGAGCTGCTTCACTGATCCCACTGGGGAGAGATGTTGGCTTTTTATTTAAAAGTGAACCTTCGGCCTTTGATATAGGGGGATTTCCTGAGCAACACTGCAGACCAACTGCCTAACCAGAATTGAAATATACATATTGTTATGTAGGCCTATTTAAAGAAATGTTAAGCTCGGCTACTGTATAAATAGTCAGCTATTTACAGTATAACTCATATCAGTTGAGCTAAGCCAAAGTTCAATAAATACCTTTCTTATCCTCTGCACAAACATGCATGAATTAATAAATGTGAACATACGTAACATAACATGTTGTTTTGATAAACAGCGGAAGATGTCACGATGTGTGCTATTTTATGTGTTTGTGTATTTTATAGTCAGGGGGAGGTGATGCTAGTCTGCCTACAAGCTAAACATTTAAGCTTGTGACCAGTGGATTTCAGTTCAGCAGCTATTTTTTAACCACTTCTCTTACAAAATGCATCTAATCTGCTATTGCATAATTAATCGGATCATTTATTGGATGTCTCAACGCTGTTTTGTTATGACTGTTGATATATTTGATAGTAGGTGCCTGAGTAATCCTGCAAAATTTGATGGCAACAAACAGCATTGTGATGAATTTTAAAATGTCCATAAATGTTTGGTCATGAGCCTGACAATTAATTATTGCACAAACCATCCTTAAAGTCTGAGTGCTCCTGGCTCCTGGACTAACATATACTCCAAAAATCAGCATGATTGTATATATATCACTGTGTGTTTTGATGCAACACGTTCTTGCCACTTTATACAACAAATTAACGCATTTAGAGAAATGTTCTGCCTCGTCCAAGGATTTTCACTCAAGAGTGTGGCAGTAGCATGAACATGCAACACCATTTTCACATTTATCACACAAAAGAGTTGGCTGACTTTTAAGTTTAGAAGAGAAAAACAACATTGGATAATGTTAAATTCAGATTTTAGTCTAGAAAAACTATAAATCTATCTTAATATAGTACTCTCATGCCCATATATACAGTACATCAAAAAAGTTGTTGATCTCTGAAATCATTCCTCCTCTGGCTGTGAAGCAAATCTATACCAGCTCAGCTAATTGTTGACTTATCCAGGTCCTTCCATCTATATGATTTCATTTATATAAATATATTTACATAATTAGATACCAATATGTTCCTCTGTTTCAGGCAAAGGTCTTAAATAGTTAAATAGTAGTTATCTTGTGGTGATTATAGCTTGTCAGTAATGCAGTTTTTAACACATCACACTTCTGAATGTCACAAGGCAGCGATCAGCCATCACACAGTAACATTTTATTACGTCAGTTAACAAGGCGGCAACTGCTTCCTCATTTGAGACGGATCAGAAAATATTTATCTTTTCTTTTTCAGCAATTTGTAGTTTGTACAAATGACAGACACACACACTCGATTGTTTCTGAATTTCATCACAAATGATTTGAGTTGACGATTGAAATATACAAGCAAAATAAACCTTCTGAGGTGAGAAAATGTAATAGAATGTCAAAATTAAAAATGTACAGTGCATCATTGACGTGGTCATAATGTAAACAATATTATCAGAAAACAAAAACAGTGTTTTGATTTGGCAGCTAGATTCAGAAGTTACGCCCGTGGACTCAGCTGTGAGTGTGCTGAAAGAGAGAAAGGCAAACAGGAAGCCAGACGGAAAGACAAAGAAAACAGAGAAATGTCACATGCCAACATTTTTGTTTGAGTCTACTTCAGTGTCTCTGAGAAACCAGAGGCAGCGTTTCCTCCTGAATGCGCTTCGCTTCCGTTACCTCGTAAACATTGGCACTTTCATTGGTGTTCCTGTTGGCACTAACTGGAAGACAAACTTGTTTCTCTGAGGAACCAAAATTATTTCAAGATTCATTCTCGTCATTGGCTTTTCTGTAGCACAAATGCACAATGAAAGCACATGCATCAAAAATGTTAAGACTCATCCCATCTGGACGCATCGTCAGCATTCTGCCAGTAAAAATAATGCTTTACTTTGCTCCCCAGTGGGATAACATTCAGAAACACAAAGGGAGGGACATGAGCTTTGACGTTTGCATGAATCTAGCTGATGTTTACATCTGGAGAGATATGTTTGCATCCATACATATACAGGTTTTAACCACTTCTCCAAACCATACGAAAATACCCTCTAATGCGACCCATAGGAGCGCTTCATAAATTAGCACCCCTAGTAGTGGCAGGTGGTAGGTTACGAGTAAAAGAACAAAAGAAAAGTTGTTGTTGTTTGCCTGTCAGATCTCTCAGGTTGTCTGTGATGGGTCTACTTTCTGTCCCCAGAGTCAGAACAAAACACAGGGAAGCAGCGTTTGGTTTTTAAGCACCATATATGTGGAACAAACTCCCAGAAAACTAAAGGTCCGCTGCAACTCTCAGAAGACTTTTCTGTTTGCCTTTTATTAAATCAAATAATTAATTTCCTAGTCTGCACTCTAACTTTTATTCTTGTATTTTATAGCTTACTGTATTTGGGCTTGTTTTCATTTCCTATTCTCTTGGCTCTTTAATGACTGTTTTAATTGTAGTGTATTTCTTTTGCACTTTGCCTCGATGCTTTTAATGTTTTATGTAAAGAACTTTGAATTGGCTTGAAATATGCTCTATAAATAAATTAAATGCTTTTTGTCTCCAAGAAAACAATAATTTATGGGAGGCAGACAGAAGCTTTATGTCACATTAATTTGTAAATGGAACTTGTATGTTATAAAAACAATGTCAATTTTTTTTTTTTTACACCCAAACAGGTTAGTGCTAAATACCTTCAGAATAATTTCCGTGTGCAAATTTCACTATCAGTAACATTGCCAACTGCCATCTTGAACTGTATGATAATTTAAATGGTTGCAAGTTGTAATAGAAATCATTTGCTCTTATTGCTTTCTTCCACTTCCACATGACACGAACACAACACTAGTTCTACAGCCTTTCTGGCAGAGCTGCTCTACAAAAAGAAACAATCTCATTGGTTGAGTTGGACGACTCTTTGGTGGAGCCACAGTGACACTATTCTGGAAAAGAAAACTATCTCATCTTTAATCAGAAGGCAAAAGATAAGAAGAGAAGAGTGAGGAAGAAATATTTGCTTGCATCAATACGGATGAACTAGTTAGCAAAGCATGCTGACCTTCCAAAAATCATTCATTCCCTGCAACTCAATGTTTTTGTGTGACTCAACCCATTGAGATTTCATTCAAACAATGAGACAGTTTCCGGCGAAAACAGCAGCTCTGACAAAGAGAAATATTTCTATTAAGGTAGAATTAAAATCTTATATAATAAAAGAACAGGAAGGAAATATTTCAGGGTTGGCGTGGTGACATAATGTTCTTGACTCTTCCTCCAACATAGCAACGAGGGCCTTGTACAACCTGCTGTTAGCAGGGTCGAATAGGAAAATTAAAATATAAAATGGGAGGAAGAGGGTGGTGGTGGTGGGGGTGAACAAGTGGCACATGTGTAATGGAAACACTCCACCATCTCCAGGAGCTGGAGGAGACAAGATCTGAAGCACAACTGTCGCTCCATTTTCATCCAGGCTACGGATTCTCCGCGGCTCAGGCTTAATTAACCAGGGAGTGTATCCATCAAGATTTGACTGGCAGATAGTACACATGTTGTTAATCCAGAGTCTTGGGAAACCTGCTGTTGGTCTGTTGTGCCCTGCTGGGGTTAAAACCTGCAGTTCTTCAGGAAAACGTTGATCAATCACAGTCCAACCAGAGCTGAACCCGCTCAGTTACTCCATGGTGTTTCTGTTGTAGTCATAGGACAGCCGTCGCTTAGCGGCAGCGTTCTGAGCGTGCTGATTGGCCGAGGGGAGGCCGGGGGAGAGACGGCGATTGGATGTCCAGGGAGCAGGTCTGCTTTCCTGCAGAGATAAGAACACGAGGATGCAGATGTGATATTAGACTACTGAAGACCTGCTAAAATCAGCAACACAACTCGGTGGTCTACTCCTTAAGTGCTAAAGTGATGGGTTGATTAATCGATTCTTTGGTCAACAGAAAATGTATGTACAACAATTATGAGAATTGATTATCTTGTTCCATGAGAGGATTTGCTGTTTTTTTTCTATATGATTGTAAATGGAAGATTTTTCTTATTTATTCAATGGCGGCACCTTGGGTTTTGGGACACTAGGAACTTGGCTTTGGGTATGGGCTAATCTGGATCAACGACAATACATTTCCGGGATAATTGCCTCACATCCGGTGCTGCCAGACGTTACGCCGGATGTCCCTCACCTTCCACTCTCTGTCTGTGTTGCCGTTCTCAAACTCCGTTCGCTACGGGAAACAACAACAACCTTCGAGCTAGCAAGCTATTCGCTAAAAATGTCAAGTTTTGAAGAAGATTTGGATCGTGCAACAAGGCAGGCCTGCTTGGTTCTTTCGGGGAATGATTGTAAAGATTTACAAAATAATACATCTACGGCATTTACTCTCTAACTGGGACGTTTTGGGACCGATTGGTGGGATTGCTGTAGACGAAATAGACACGCTGATGCACTGGTAAAATTACGTTTAACCATGTATCCCCCTAATTTAAATAGATCACGTTATTGTATTGTGTGAACAGTTAACTTCATTTAATATCGTCTGTGGCGTTTTATTTTGCAGGATGCAAATGTTCCACCAAAACAAGTTCCTTCCAGAAATTATTTTGCAGAGCCACCGTCGCTGCGCCTGGAGCCTATAGTGCCGCCCAAGACGATTGTGATTGGTTTAAAGAAATGTAAACAAGCCAGAGCGTTTTTTCCTTATACAGTCTATGGTTTTTTTCTGTAATCCCAGATTGTATGTGTGGAGGAGCCAGTCCAGATAGGTCTGGCAATGCAGGACTACAGTAGGTATGAGCCGATACAGATTACTGATCCGATAGCAGTGTTTATTTAATAAGCTGTATGCCTCACTGTGTGGAAGTGACAGGGATCATTAAGAATAAAACCTTTGTATAATTTCACAAATAAAACAATTTCCATGAAGACTGTCAAGTTGTAGTTGCCTCTGTTATAATCCATTTGTACAAGATTCTATGTTTAACACCTTGTTATAAAGTGGACAAAATCGAATACAGTAGGCCTAGTTAACCAAATAAGCAACAAATCAGTAAGTAACAGCTAATGAATGGTTAGCTAACACGTACCTCCTGAATAACTCAAGAAAAGACAAGACTAATAGCTAAAACAATAAATCAAAAACACAGTGGTAGTTCCTGCTCTGCTACTCTGCAGAAAAAAAATCCTGGAGGCGTAAATCACACATCAGGTGCTCTGTAGCTTTCTCACATGGTTTGGTTCAACTGTGCGACCAGCCTGCCTGCTCTGTTCATTTATCAGCGGCGGTGAAGTGTGAGGAGTGTTTTGCATTTAACAGCGGCCACTTCATTTGAATGGAGCTGCAGTTTTCTTCAGTTAAACGGCACTATCAGGTCATTTTACATGCTGTTAAGGCTGCCCTGACTAATTCAATTGAACAACCTTAAAGCTTAAACAAATGGTAATTGGACACTAAGTGCGGACACTAAGTGCGGCGTTCTAATTCCTCTGCATAAATGTATATGTGGAAATTGTGTGTGTGTGTGTGTGTGTGTGTGTGTGTGTGTGTGTGTGTGTGTGTGTGTGTGTGTGTAGAGACAGAAATCATTTGCTGTAACATTCGATTTGAAGTGTTTTCTAAACAGAATGCTGAAACACATCAGCATGATGTGAATCAAGTTATCGACACATACTTTAGAGATATATAGGAGACATTTTGATATGAGATACATCATGTTTTCTAAAGAATGCTGCAGTGCCATTCCCATGTCTGTCAGTGTGACTGATACCAGTAGTTACCCACAGTGTGCGGCTGCGCCAGGCGCAAAGTCCTCAGCAGCAGGTCACGAGACACGCCATTCTCTCTCTTGTATCTCTGGCATATCATTTTGTTCAAGTCATGGAAACTGTCCAACAGCCTGCAGAGTCAAACAGGGACAGAGGAAGCAATGATTCAATGGATGTTGTTTTTCTTACTGAGTGACATGTGTTTAGAGAGTTTGAAGACAGTCTTCATTTACGGAGAAATGCTATAAAGCTGGATTACTGAAACTCAATGGTCAATAAGTAGTGACTTTATTCAAATACTTTATTTAATATGCAAACTCCTCAATGAAACTTGAGAATCAGATAACTACCCACAGTAAATCGTCCATGTTATTTGGGAATTTCTTGGAGAATTTATGAGTCGCTTCAATGTAAATTGTGTCTGTGAACTGCTTTTAAATTATTTTGTTAATGATTATACTGAATAATGGCAATTGGTGCTCCAATAAACAATGTTAGCATTCCAAAAACCCATATTTGTTAAAGCGCAATGTGCATCAGTGAACATGTTCTGTTTTCAGAGATGCAGTCAACCCCCACCTTGCAGTTCACCACATGAACCACTGGGTGGCCACAATTTGTTACATTTAAAAAACTGATCCACAAATCCACACGACTACCCTGATTCCAACATAGATTTTACAACAAAACAAATGAGGACTTTTTTTCTTTTGTACTTATTTCCATAAGCTCCTGGTTCTCCACTGCACAACTCTGGCACAACTACATAGAAACAAACAGTGCTGATACAAATGCAGAAATGTTCAATACTTGCAAAGAAAAATAATTCCTTTGGTGTGACTATGATGTGACATCTCTGAGACACTGAAAACTCACAAATATTTTAGGGAAGGAAATCTCTACTTAGGTAGTAATCACTGGCAGATGTTGCATATTGATGATACACATTATTGTTATTATATCATTAACCAACTGCTCTTGTATGAATAATGCTCAATTCAGTAGTATTTATACCATATGATTGCACTACGCAGAAATGAATTGGTGGTTTATGAAAAGGTGGAGTCAGCGAGCACATATTCCCTGAATTTGACAAAAAGTGTACTGGATTTGATTCACAGACCCTTTAAATCAAATGCTTGGAAATTCTGAGATTTGACTATTTTAAATTTAATATTGTATTATTTTAATCACGCAATTATTACCTGAAAGTATCAAAAAAGTTAATAAAAAGAGATTAACACAATATAATTGTAAGGGTATGCATGTTTAAAAACAAAGGCTCAGGGTCAATGTAAAAAAAAAAATTCTGTTAAAGAGAATTTCTTTGTTATCGGTTTGTTTTTTCTGTTCTTTTATCACATATTGTTTGTGTAATTATTTACAGACCAAAATACATTTCAATTTTAATTAAAGTGCTCATATTATGCTCATTTTCAGGTTCATAATTGCATTTAGAGGTTATATCAGAATAAGTTTACATGGTTTAATTTCCATAGAACACCATATTTTTGTTGTACTGCACATTGCTGCAGCTCCTCTTTTCACCCTGTGTGTTGAGCTCTCTGTTTTAGCTACAGAGTGAGGCATCTCACTTCTGTTCCAACTTTGTTGAGAGTAGCACATGCTCAGTAGCTAGGTAAGGACTACCAGCCAGTCAGAAGCAGAGTATGAGGGCGTGCAACGCTAGCAGCTAGGCCAGCATCATCTGTATTAGAGAAAAGAATAACAACTCTGATTTTCGCCTCTGTCAAAATGATTGGGTTATGTTAACGGCCATTGTCGGTACCCGATCCGTGCTGCCTGCACGATCCGTTCTGCGCATGCGCAAGATGTTCACGCATGCGCAGATGATAATACTGTTTTACCGAGGATACAACACTGCCCGATCTGTTCCACGCTAGCCTCCACCGGGAAGCTAACGTTAGTTTAGCTAACAGCTAATTCGGCAAACCGCTAGCTGACCGCTAGATTCAGTCTAAAATAACGTTAAGTCAAACTTAGTGGGAAAAGCTTTGTGTTTTATACTTTACAGTAATAACAATAAAGACAAGTACTGAGTGATTGTATTTTAAATGAGCACAAGTAAAGTAGAACTGATATAACAGCTGTTATATATGTTAACGTTTATTTTCAAGTTTTATTTTGAGGGTCTGTTAAGTTTAACATGCTGTCTCACCTAGCGGTTAGCCAAATTAGCTGTTAGCTAAACTAACGTTAGCTTGCCTGTGGAGGCTGTCGACCGGAAGCGTGGAACAGATCGAGCAGTGACGTAAATCCTCGTACAACAGCGCGTGCACGAACATTTTGCGCATACGCAGAACGGATCGTGCAGGCAGCACGGATCGGGTACTGACAGCCATACAGTGGGCTCAGTCGAGATGGTCTACCTACCCCTGGTCCTGGCTGGCTCTGCCCCTGAGGAGCTGGGTCAGTGTGGGAACAGTATCGTGGTCACAGGGGTCACTTGAAGAGGAAGCAGGCAGCGAGGGGAAGGCTTCAGCAAAGACAGCCGCCTACAGGACAGACAAAGACATCTCATCAGTGACTACATCAGAGAGTTTGGCTGCCCTCTTCAGTTCATTATGTGTGAACTTAATATTTGGTTGTTTTGAAGGCCTCTTCATTACACTAGAAGCATATGAGTCAACTCATTTGAAAGCAGTTTTCTCCCAACACTCTCCTTCACTGCAGCTTTCCGCAGAGCTAATTTTTCATCTGCATCTTTTCACTGCGTTAGATGTCCACTGGGACAGTCTTCCTGCAGTGCCGGCTTCTTTTTCTTTCCCAATTTTTAAAGAAAAAAAAATGCACTGAGAGCTTAGAGGATCTAATGTGAGTTTAAAAAAAAAAAAAAGTAGTTTTAGGTCTAAAAACTGTTTCCATGGTATTGATGCAGGAAACTGAAAAACACAAACGACAGTATGGCGCTTAATTACTTCTGAACAAGTCACATTTTGGATCCAATGATTTAAAAAAAAAAAACATTCAGATCAAGGTGTTGATTAACGTGTCTAAAGAGTCTACAGTCATGCTAGCAGCTAATTAGCACTAAATACAAAGTATATATATATATATATATATATATATATATAGCTGAGGCTGACGAACATTTCCTTAAAAACCACAAATGTCAAAGAAGTGTCTTCAGGTGGATACGCAGATTAAATGATGCACAAAAGTCTAACTACATCATTATTAGCTGAAATAAATCATGACCAGTTTATTTTAGACACATCTAGGATAACGTGCAGTATAGCTGTCCTTTGGGGTACAACTGCTCTGATAAATGTGGCCTGGATTTATAAACAGAAAAATATTCCATATACTGCATGTTTATTGTTGTCATTGATTTACTTTGGGAGCCTCAGGGGCCTTGCAGCCAGCAGCCAGCCTGTGTCAACACATTTAGCCCTCAGCTGGTAAATTAAGTGGGGAGAGGAGAGCGGTGTGTTGTTAGATATTGAAGCAGCCTCAGTAACTCAACCTCAAATACCTCTTAATGGATGCTTTAATTCAAATATTCTTACAGCACCAGGAATGCAAAGGGTTTTAGGTTTGAGCTAAAATGGTGGGAATGGAAGCTTAAAAACAGTTGTTGTTTGTGGGTCTAATTTCAATTTAAAGCTCTTTTTTGTCTGTGGACAAAGCCATAGTAAATACATTGGAATGGCACCACTGCTGTGTAGGTTTTATTAAAGGGGAACTGTGCAGTTTTTTTTTTTTTTAACTTAATTTACTTTAACTGAACAGCTTTGGAGTCATTGGAATAGTTATCTAACTTTTTTCGAGTTGAATGGTGGTCGTCTCGCTTCCCCCACCTGCCTGCCTCAGCGTCAGGAAGTATTGCGTGATACCAGGTCTCGTGATGTAACAAATTGCTTCACTAAGCCCTAAATTAGTTTTTTTTCAAGCCAAATATCGCTAAACTTGCACTTCCCCATAGCTGGGGAATAAAATCAGTTTAATGTCTGTGGTACAATCCGAAAGGGACTCGTGCCAATAACACGAAAGCTGACTGGCTGCAATGCAATTTGCATGTTGGTCTCATTTGTAGTCATAATACAGCAAAATTATATTTGGACTAGCGAAAAGAAAGAGCTACAACACCACGGAATAAAAAAAATAGAGCATTAGAGGTAGCGTTTCATGGGCGTAAGAAAATTAAGACGTGTTTCAAGTAATTTAAGACCTAGAACACAATACTGCAGCAATGTAAGACTTTTTAAGGCTTAACATTTTTATTTTGAAATTTTAGACTTTTTAAGACCCTGCGGAAACCCTGGTAATGTCACTACTGTTGTATCTGAGATGCTTTAACTCAAATATTCTTATAGCACCATGGGAGCAATTATTTTGAAATCTCGCAATATCACGAGATCACGCGAGAATCGCAGGATCACATAGCACAAGGAAATCGTATTAGGCTTCAAGTAACGTGTTTGTGTCCGAACATCCAGTTGTTCGACCAATCAGCATCCCGTGAGGAGCTACTGGGAGTTACGGGCGTGGTTTAGGTGTGTGTGTGAGACGGCTGCGTCTGTTCAAAACAACAATGGCAGACGTCATAGACAGATGGTTCATCCTAATCCTAATCCTGTCAAAGTGTTCTTGAGCAAGATCCTGAACCCCAAAGTGTGAATGTTTATCCCTCCCCTCCTGCTGGCACCTTGCATCGTAGCCTCTGCCATCAGTGTATGAATGTGTGAATGCTGGCTTGTATTGTAAAGCGATTTGAGTGGTGGCTAAGACTAGAAAAATGCTATATAAATACAGTCCATTTATTTTGGAACACTTTTCACTTTGACTACCTTTAGAATCAATCTGCCCGCAACATTAGCTGTCCCTGGGGTCTGCAGTTACCACTGGCACACTTCTGACTTTCAATATCAATAGTTGCAAACTATTTGGTCTGAGATTCAGAAAATACAGTTTAGATTAGGGGTGGCCAACCAGTTTAGCATAAAGAGCCACAAAAAAACACGCACCATAGCAAAAAGCCACACAACACATGCACGTCCACATTACAACAGCAACAGTGACTTCCAGATCTAATGAAAGTCATAATACATAGCAGTTTTCATAGGTTTTTTATTTCTTACTTAGATTGACTCAGTGGGAAACCTGACAGTCTTTGTTATCCACACTCCTTTTTAAGTCTGGTTGTACTCGGTTGTGGCCACTCGAACGACTCTTTCATTCATTTGTCAATAGAGGGGCTTTCAAACAATCTGATTCAGCAGTGAAAGGGTTAATGAGGAAGGTGATCTGTGGCTGCTGTTTTTCCTCGTATCCTTTTTTTTTTTTTTTTTTACTTATCTGAAATGTTTCAAAAAGTAAAAAAAAAAAAGAAATCCACCAATAACACAGCACCCAGCCACACAGTAAGAGCCTCAAAGGAGCAGGCAATGAGCCGCATACGGCTCAAGAGCCACAGGTTTGCCACCCCTGGTTTAGATTCAAACTGAGCCTGAAAAGGGAATATTTGTATGAACACAAGGCCAGCTAAAGGCAAAATCATTAGCAATTTGCTACCAAAAAAATCCATATCACCCTCTGTATTTTAAAATAGTTTGAACTCAGGGTTGGCCTAGATCTGGGCAAGTGATAGGATTTAGACATAAAGGTTACTTCAAATAGAAAGTATTGGTTATGTTGATACTGAGTTTTGCAATGCAGCCAGAACAACTAACTAGTATGTTCATGAACTATCAACAAAGCTAGCTAGTGGCCGGTTAGCTCAGTTGGTAGAGCGGGTGCAAATATGCAGAGGAGGTTTCCTCAACGCAGAAGGTCCAGAGTTTGAGTCCGACCTGTGCTGGTTTTACTGCATTTCTTCCCCTCTCTTCCTCCCCTTTCATATCTCAGCTTTCCTATCTAATAAAGGCCGAAATGCCCCCCAAAAAAGTAAAGAAAACAAAGCTAGCTGTATGCTCATACATGTGTCCTTGGTTGAAGGCAGAAATCCCACACACACCTGTTTTGTGGGACTTAACAATTTTAGCAGGGGTGGGTAAACAAAAAAGGTCAAAGTATTGTTACTTTAAAATTATTATGATTTAAGTAGAAGTAAAAGTAAAATAACTAATTGAGTAAGAGTAAAAAAGTATCTCGTAAAAAACTACTTACGCAATTTATTACATCAATGTATTACTTCAAACAGGTCTCAATCTCAAAACAGCGAGAATTTTGTGTGTGAGTGTCACTTAGCCTCAAAGGAGAGGCTTGGACGCAGTCTGCATTGTGTGCGTGTGTGTGTGTTTGTGTGTGTGTTTGTGTGTGTGTTTGTGTAAGAAGATCTAAGGGTACATTTCTACTTTATGGTAATGTGGAAGCCATCTTAAAGAGGCTGAGCACAGAAGTACAACTATACCAGATTCTGATTGGCCGAGAGGCTGTTTCTGCTCTCCTCCACGGCGCTGGTAGGCCACCACTGTCCCACCATGTCTCGGCCTTCATCTGACGAATCCTGAGGAAAAGCTGTCCAGGTGTCGTCTGATTGGTGGAAGGAGCTGTCTGTCCAGCCTGTTGTCCAGTGGGTCAACTCCCCGGTGATGGCGTGGTTTCCAAGTGCTGTTATCAGACACAAACACACACGGTTAATATTAGTCTAGTCTCCGTTGTAGATGTCCCTGTAGTGTTGTTGTGCGTTTCCAGCCGGCTTTGCCCTCATTCAGATGACCTGGATGGACGACCAACTAAACCTACATTGCATTGAAGGTGTTAGCTATGTAATAGCAACAACCGACCTGCAGCCCTTTGCTGCATGTCATTCCCCCTCTTTCTCCCCTTTCATGTCTTCATCTGTCCTCTCAAACATAAAGGCCGAACAAGCCAAAAAAATTATCTTTAAAAAAAGAATTAACGTTGGATCTGTATCAGTCAATATACCCTGAGATTTGGTATCAGAAGGTAAAACGTGAGATCTAGTGTCCCTCAAACCTGGGTGTTCTTTTTCAGAAGCAGTTCATGACGAGTTGCATTAATTGTTACGTTAAAGGTCCCATTTATGCTCATTTTCAGGTTCACACTTGTATTTTGGGTTTCTCCTAGAACATGTTTACATATTATTTTAATACTATCTGTCTAAATATATCCTGTATTTACCCTCTGTCTGAAACACACTTTTTATAGCACCTGTCTCTTTAAGCCTCCCGAAAAAGCTAAGTCTGCTCTGATTGGTCAGTGCTTCCGGGTCTTCTTCATCTGCAATCTCTGAGGCTCTGCACAGACATTGCAGCCGGGGAATGACGGAAGACCTGACGGCTCGTTTAAAGGCACAGTTTCTGAATACGGGCTATGTGCATTTCTATGTGGATTGAGTGTTTTGATACTTTCACATTATTTATATAGAGCACCTCAACCTGCTTTATAATAAAAGAAAACATGGAAATCTCACTTTTTACAATATGGGACCTTTGATCATTCTGTTGCAAGTAAACAAGTGAGTGAATATTTGTTGTGAGTCGTTGCTGAGACAGCTGTATCAGGGGTCTCCCTGCAAGGAAGGGACTTCACGCCTTCATACCTTACCTGAGCAAATCAAACCAAAAGTATCTGCATGGCTACTTAAGGTGCAAATAAAAACGTAGGTGAAGTGACATAACCTGACATAGCCAGGCTAATTTGCAAATGCGTATTAGTCCGGAAGCTCTTAGTTCATTTCGATTTCCAAGGGATGAGAGGCACAAATGCAATTTAATAGACATACAACCAATCAGAGCAAGCTTAAAGCAAAAACACTGGAATAGTCCTTTAAAAAGGTCCCATGGCATGAAAATTTCACTTTATGAGGTTTTTTAATATGCGTTCCCCCAGCCTGCCTATGGTCCCCCAGTGGCTAGAAATGGTGATAGGTGTAAACCGAGCCCTGGGTATCCTGCTCTGCCTTTGAGAAAATGAAAGCTCAGATGGGCCGGTCTGGAATATTCTCCTTATGTGGTCATAAGGAGCAAGGTTACCTCTCCTTTCTCTGCTTTGCCTGCCCAGAGAATTTGGCCCGCCCATGAAAAAGAGACATCATGGCTTTCAAATGAGCAAAGTGGCAGTTGGTCAAGGCCACACCCCCATCCTCCACCTTGCCCCTCCCACTCTCCTCCTCAATAGCTACAGACACAGAAATGGCACATCCTAAGGAAAGCTCATTGTGGGACTGGCTCTAGTGGATGTAATTCTGCACCAAGGCTGAATTTCGGGAAAGAGACTTCAGATACAGTATTAGGGGACCACTAAGGCCTATATAAAAGAGACTTCAGATACAGTATTAGGGGACCACTAAGGCCTATATAAAAGAGACTTCAGATACAGTATTAGAGGACCACTAAGGTCTATATAAAAGCATCCAAAGAGCACCATGTCATGGGACCTTTAACACATGACACTGCACACAAAGGGCTTTATGTCACTGTAGACAGCACCTTCTGCTGATAACTCTTTAGCAATAGGTTTAAATAATCACAAAAATGTCTTGAGGTGGATAAACTGAGAAGAAATAAATAATAATTAAACCCCGGCTTAGCCTCGCTTGACCCCGCAGTGGAAACTGGGCTTAGGTGATTAGCCAAATGGAACATAACAAGAGAACATAAAGACTGATTAACACAGAAAAACAAAAAGGCACAAAGATGCCACACACCCAGCTGCATGTGTGTCGTGACTGCTACAGTATATATTATATTGTCAGATTATTATTTTAGTCATTCAGTTAACTCAGAGCGCTGTGGATGAGTCTGACATTATTTATTAGTACATTTATTATTTAGTATTTTTTTTGCTTTAAAAGGACCATACCAGTGTGCTTGTGAGTTTTAGCTTCTTCACAATAAATCATGTATACTTTACATTTGTGACCATTTGCAATACATTTTTGGATTGATGTTTCCTTCCAATCACAGCCATTTGTTTCCATTCCAGAAGTGTGTTAAAAATGCACTAATACCCTGAGTGCTGATATTCTTCGGTCTCTAAATCTGTATGTTTCTGACATCTCTGTAATACTCTACTTCTAAGGCCTTTTAACCAAAAGACCCTCTTTCCCATGTCTGTCAAACAGAAAGGCAACCTTACTAAAGCTCCCAAAGGTGAGAGATACTAAAAGAGAAAGAAAGAGAGGGAGGGCAAGGCCAGCCAAGAAGACACAGAACGACAAACCAACAACCATGACACTCACCAACACTTGCTCTGCTCCCACAAGGCACTGAGGCAGACATGGTGTATCCCTCGCTGCAGGCTGGCTCTCCCTCCGCCTGCATGAATACTCCAAACTCATCTTCCTCCTTATCCTCCTCCTCCTCCTCCTCTTTCCTCCCCTCCTCAGTGGCCACGGCGGAGCCCCTCTCCACCTCGCCGTGCTCTTCCACCTGTCTCCCGAGCCTCCTCTTTCCTTCCTGGCCTTCTTTTAGGTCTCCTGCTGGCACGCTGACCCTTTCCTTCTCCTCCTCCTCCTCCTCCTCCTCCTCCTCCTCCGTCTCCAGACAGGGCAGGCATGTTGCCATGGATCCCAGGGGAGGCAACAAGGGGGCAGGATTAGCCAGGGAGTGTGCAAGAGCGTTGGAGGGATCAGCACAGGCAACATTTGTGATGTTGGTGCTGGTCTCTCCATTCGCTTCAACATGGCTGATGCTGGTTTGTCCACAGGTGGCTCCAACCTCTTTCTTCCTTCCGCAGCATCCCTCTGCCAACTCCTCTGACCTCCAGTTGTCTTTTAGTGCACAGTTTTTCCTTACTTCTTTGTCATTATCCTCCTGTACGGTACTGTCATTCAAGTCATCCTCAGGGTGTCGTTCTTTATCGTCATCGCCTTTATCCTCGCCGTCTTCCGGTTCGTTGCAGGTGCTCCAAATCTCTAATCTAATCTCTTCATCCCCTTCCCTAGGATTTACTCTCGCCCCTATATTCTCCTCTTGTGACTCCTCTTCTCTAACATCCCACACCAGCTCATCTCTCCGCTCTGCTCCATTAAGCTCAGTTGTACAACGGTGGCGACTGTTTTCTGTAACGTTTCTGCTGTCGGTCTCAAAAATGGAAGGAGCTACTTGTCTGAGAGGCGACGATGGAGCTTCTCTCTCCTTCAGCTCTTTGCCGTTTGCCACAGTTTGAAAGAACAACGGAGGTTTTCTGTTTTTGTTCTCGTTCCCAGTGTTGTCCTCGCCAGCCGCACAGTTTAGCTCTTGTTGCTCAAATCTGCTTGCATCCAGTTCTTCTTTACCCGTAACAATCCCTGGGTCTGCTACCCCTTGTTGGTACCCCTCGAGGGAATCTTCCGTGCTGTTCTCCTGCTCTCTCCGACCACCACAAGTGTCACGGTCAGCATTGCAGCTGCTGCCCTCTACAGCGGCGGGGTGCTCGGGAGAGACTGCAGTGCTGATGGGTGCAGGGCAGGTGGAGACAGAGACGTCCTCATAGCAGTCAGATACAACCGAGAATCCTGCAGGCGTCTGATTGAAGCTCCCTTCCTCGTCTTCAACATCCGCCCTCTCCTTCCCTTTTTTGGATTCTTGATCTGCCTCCACGTGATCCGAAAATCCATTCACATTAGCTGCTATTACTTCTTTTACACTTTGTTTTCTGTCACAATATCGGATATGTCTTGATGTAAAGTCATCTGTCACTGGTCCAGAGTGGCCATGAATGAAATCATTAAGTCCGGTATGTATTTTCATAACCTCAGAGTTTGTATCCTCCTCTCTCTCTGAATAGTCGTCCGTGCCATGAGAGGTTTGTGTCTTTAGCTCCTCGTTGCTCTCGGCTTCTCTGATCTCTTCGACATCACAGCCGCTGTGAGATTCTGGGCGAAAGTGGTTCAATTCTAGGTCAGGGTTTGGTACAGCCGAAACAGAGCAAGATGACTCTAATGTGCAGAGGCCTTCTTTCTCCTCCTCCACATTCTTTTGCCTCTCCTTCTTCATTCCTTTCACCTCACTGTTCAGCCTGTTTGAGGTGCCTCTTCTTGGACTTTCACCTCCCTCGTGTGGATCCTGGCTTTCCCTCCTCTGTGCTTTCCTTCCACACTGAGTACAGGTTTTGAGAGAAGCATTGTGGCAGCATCTAGGACTTCTGCATGCTCCCTCTTTCTCCGGTCTGGCTCTCCTGCTGTCCGGCTGCGGGCTGGGAAACGGTTTACTGGCCAGGCCTCCTTTGTCTCGCTCTTCCTGCCTTTCTTCCAGAGGGATTTCTCCGGCGGGATCCTCCCTGCTACTCTGATGTCTCTCTCTGCTCACGCCTGTTTTCTCCCGAGCTGCTGCATTACTGGACTTCCTCCATCTCCGGCCGGATCGCACCCTAACCCGGTTTACTCCGGTATGCGCCGGCGGAGTTGGCCCATTGTCCCTTCTCCCGATTGGGATGTCTCTGCCTCCTCCTCCTTCTCCTCCTGTCTTCCCTCTCAGCCATCCCCCAACCACGCTGGAGGCAGCACTGTTAGTCACACCAGAACTGGGCTTAGCTGTGGAGTACAAACAGCTCCCTTTCTCGGTCCGGAGGAAGAGGCATTGAGTTTGGGTCTTCCCACCGCCCTCCGAGGTCTTCAGAGTGGCAACTGTTACCAAAGCTCCGATCCCAGCCTGCCTGGCATCCAGTCCCAAGGGAAGCCCGTACCCCATGCGACCCCACTCCCTGCTCAGGTACACATCTGCAGGCCTGGGGCAGGAAGTCGAACCCCCGCGGACCGCAGGAGGAGCTGTGGGGGCTTGTCCTCCCAGCACACCACCAGCCTTTCGGCGGCTCTTGGAGCACAGGGCCCAGGCTCGGAGGCCCCGGATGAGCGGCAGGTCTCCCAGGCCCAGCTCCAGCCGGCTGGGGAAGGGCAGAGAGGCTCTGGAGCACTTCTGGAGCATTTCCCGGGTGGAGCCTGACACATTCAGGCAGGGGTAGTTGTTGTTGTTATTCTGCTGGAGCATGGTGCTTGTTGTTGGCCTCATTTATGTTTTATTGGTTCGCCCTCGCTTATACTTTATTAAAACGCAGCTGTCAGGTCAAGTTGAATTCTCATTTGTAAGAGAGAATGCTGGCCCTATCAAGAGTCTATTCTTGATTCAGAGCGTGAAAGCTCAAATGTAAAAAGATCAGAGTTTGGAAAAAAATACCCTAAGCATTATGCATAGAGCTGAAATACTCTTGAGAATGTCTTACTGATTCATTTTGACAAGGGAGAATATATTTACTTGACACCGCAAGAGAGAGCTGACTCAGTTCATTCAAACGGCATCTGAGTTTTTGGACACAAAGACAAAAATAGAATGGACTGTTTTCCTGACAGCGAGATGGAGTTGTGCTTCTGTTTCCCCTTAATCGCTCCTTATCTTTGAGAGTCTCCTGGCGAAGAAAAGAAACGCCCAGGTCAGATGTCCAGCTGTCAGCGCCGATGATAGAGAGGATAATGAAAAGTTTGTTTTCTACCACACGGATGCTCAGCGATGCCTTCTTCAGAGCTTCACGTCTTTCTCACTGAGGACTGACTCAGCTGTCACAAAACCACCTGCAGGGAAGTGGCACAAAACAAGGAAAATAAGGACAAACCGTTGAAAAACAAAATGTGCTGTGTGCACATTAAGAAACAATAGACTCATCAGTTAGTCTAATAGTTTGATATGGTAAATATGGCAAGCATCATGCGAGACACAATTCAACCCTTTACTTTAACTGTCTGGCTAATTAGAAAGCAATTAGAGCGGATTCTAGGCAGATGTAATTAAAATGTAAATGAAAACATAAATGAGAAATGTTTAATTTCTCATAATGAATTCCACGCAATCCCACAAGTGATTTCGTTTGACTTTTGGCTGACTGGATTACAGCTATCACGTCTGTGGGGGTGTGAGTCTGTCAAAGGTCATACATTTGAATCCAAGTGGCTTCTTTACAAACTGCTCCCACACAATCAAGCCCCATTCTTATATATATAAAAAAAAGTGCATTCACACCATGTCCATTGTGGTTCCAATTAGATTAGTTGTTGCATCAGCCATACAGAATCATCAACTGGAATAAAAATGAAAACACAGGTGGCCATACATCCATAAATCCACTACTCACGCCTACACAGTTTAAATGATTTACCCAAAGTGACTCAATAAAACATAAGCGGCAGAAATAGGCTTGGGCCACGCATATCACACTTAGCCTACTCCTATCAGCAGGCTGTGTACCACTATGATGAAGATGAACAACGTCAAACCACACACTGTACCTGGAAAACCACTATCCCCAGCCTTTATGTCCTGAAAGGGATGCCCGATGAAAGGTTTGCTTGTTTCTTAGCTCATTCGATGCCTCGGTGTCCCCGGTCCAGGCTTTGAATTAAGTGTCCTTTACTTAATGTCTTTGTGCTTCCTCGTTGTTTACTGACGAAGCCTTTATTCAACCGTCCTCGGGCTGTGGAGCGTCCTTTAGTGGGATCAGCGCCGCCACATCCTTCCAGTCGGCCTGCACCACTGGCGCTACAGCACTACAGATGAGTCAAACATGCATTCACTTCTGTGCCATCGTCTAAATGAGAGCTGAACACCACGCAGTGAATCTTATTTCCGTGTCTCTCTCCTCCCCCCCACTCGTTCGGCCATTGCGCATCATGTCATCCACCGCTCGGCATCGTGCGTCGCCGCATCTTACCGCAGTAGCCTCCGGTGCGCTCACATAGCAGGATGACGGAGAGCTCATTTGACTTGCAGCCCACTCACCGATAGGAGAGGCGATTCGTGCCACACAGAGGGACGGGGAGCTGAGGAGAGTGGACGTGTATGAGGGGTTGTTGATGACACATTGGTGCACAATAAAACAACATTTTAACCTGTTTGCCTACAACCCTGTTTCCTTAATTAAAGGTAGAGTAAGTGATGTTAATTAATCCAATATCAAATTTTCTGTGTGTGCTGAAAAAAAATCTGGTGTTAAAGGTCCCATGACATGGTGCTCTTTGGATGCTTTTATATAGACCTTAGTGGTCCCCTAATATTGTATCTGAAGTCTCTTTTATATAGACCTTAGTGGTCCCCTAATACTGTATCTGAAGTCTCTTTTATATAGACCTTAGTGGTCCCCTAATACTGTATCTGAAGTCTCTTTTATATAGGCCTTGTGGTCCCCTAATACTGTATCTGAAGTCTCTTTTATATAGGCCTTGTGGTCCCCTAATACTGTATCTGAAGTCTCTTTTATATAGCCCTTAGTGGTCCTCTAATACTGTATCTGAAGTCTCTTTTATATAGACCTTAGTGGTCCACTAATACTGTATCTGAAGTCTCTTTTATATAGACCTTAGTGGTCCTCTAATACTGTATCTGAAGTCTCTTTTATATAGACCTTAGTGGTCCTCTAATACTGTATCTGAAGTCTCTTTTATATAGACCTTAGTGGTCCCCTAATACTGTATCTGAAGTCTCAATGTGAAAGGTTAGCAAAACAAATGCTAACCATTGTGACCCAATTGGGCTGTGCTGCTTCACAACTTCATTTTAGACTCAAGGGAAAGGAGACGATGAGATACTGAAATGATGAAATAAGACGCCACTGCTTATTTAGGCACAGTCTGAGCAGTAAAGGGTAAAAAAAAAAGTCTAATCTCATCGTCACAGAAGGAAAGTCTGCTCCATCATCAGTAAAGCTGGTGACGCTGCAGTCTCTTGCTTGCCTCCGCTCTGTGGCATTGTTCACTCCTCATACAGCATTAATCGCCCCTCGCATACACTCACCCCTGAAGCCTACGTCGCAGAGCATCATCGCAGCAGTAGATAAGTAGGTACACACACACACACACACACACAAACACACACACACACACACACACACACACACACACACACACACACACACACACACACACACAGGGAAGACGTCATGCACAGGGGTGCATCGTTTATCACTTTCTCCTCCACAGTCCATCCTCTGGGAAAACTCATTCATGTGATTTGGTGTCTTTAATCTGCAGCAGAAAAAAGGTGAGAATAATACCTTCCTTAACATTTCTTTTGCTGTGCTTTGGCTGTTCTTCTGCTTCTGCAGTGAATGTCTTCAGTACTGTGAAATAATCCTGCTGTATTTTCTATGTGATGTTTACAGGTGAGAGTGATCCATGTGCTTCTTTATCTGCTGTTTTCACATTTAACTCCAGTATATGAGATGTTTTAGCTGCAGTGAACATGAGACCAACCATAACTGTTGGGGAGTGTGCATTGCTGTCCCTCTCTTTTTGATACCACCACTGAGGGGCATCAACATCACAAATACTTTTTTATTGGCACTGTAAAAGGATTAGACTAAAATAAATGACACTGTTTTGATGAGAAAACCTTTTTAAATGGGGAGGGGGGACTTTTGTTTCTGGAGAAAATTTGTTTTTCTTTACTTTTTCTTGCAGGAATTGCAGTGAGTAGTAGTTTTTGACATTAGCTTTGAAATTCAGCCAGTGTTTCAAGCCTAACATATATACAGTACTTGTGAACTATATTTAAACTGTAACTTATTAAGCCTGTTGACCTTTCAAGATAATATCAATTATCGTGATTTGTGTAATGTTCGGACAGAAATGTGTTTTCTTTAATTTAGCTAAACTTCACCCTGGGTATATTGGCTCTCTCTGCACCACTGACGTTTCATCTAACGATAAAATTAAGAGTTTGATTTGCATGGTGGACGTGAGGATGTTGTTTATCATACTATGAGACTATGTGAACGTCTTCATTTTTGTTACAAAGTCAACATTATGAACTAATCAACTAGTCAACATTTCCTATCTTTTAATCTTTACTTACCAAGTCAACAGTTTGAGTTATAAAGTAAAAATGATGACATAAATTAAATATAATGAGATAATCCAAATTAGGAGATAATAAGTTCAATTTTGTGCTGCTCAAGCCAAAGTTTTGAGTTAATACAATATCTCATAACTTTGATTTCAGATGAGTATTTTAGTTGAAGTCACACACATTAATTTTCTTGTCCTGCTGTATATTGGCTTCCATACCGCTGCATGTTTTCTACCGAAGGGATTTGTATTTATAAGTGGGTGTGCTCCGCCTCTTGCCCAATGTGAGTTGCTATAGCTTCCAGCTCCCTGTGACCCTGCAAAGTATGTAGATAACAGATGGATGAATGAATGAATGATTCAGGCTGACAGATTTTGAGTGGACGTACACTGAAAACCTCATAAAACACCAACATGTCCACTGACTAATGATTCATCGCTGTGAAGGTCAAGACATCAGTTAAAGATCTTTTTTGTGTGTGTAAATATTGTTTTATTGATTAAACATCTTAACCAACATTATCTGCAATGCTGCTTTGACAAAAACACTTGGCACAGAAACCCTTATAATCGTATAATAAGAAATTCAAAGACTTGATTAAACCAGAAAGGCAAAAATCCCAATACACATACATACTACTCAGTGCGTGTTGACATGTCAATACCTTTGTCCTGGCTTTTTTTTTTTTTTAATCTAGAAACTATTTTTCTCCTGAAAAACAGGCGTAGTGTTAAATGTTAATGAAAAAAGTGTGGGAGTAGATTTGTCAGGATTTCTTCTACCATCTACCAACCAAGTAAAGCAAAAGTGTCCATTCTTAAATGCTTTACATCCACTTGAAAAGTAGCTCATTATTTTTAAAAAATCGGATGGTTGCATCGTGTGAAACTGTTCTCTTTTAAGTAAATGGCTATGAGTGGTGTATACAATCAGTAGTTTTCAAAAGTTTTCATTTCATTCCAGAAACAGTAGCTGTTTTTCTCAAATGGTGGGTACTGCATTTGAGAATGAAACTTAAATGTCTCAATGTAGAGACAATAAAGTCAATATCTAAAAGACAGCATAAAGCCTCCCCATTTAACAATAAAGCAATTTATACGTTAAAATTGAGGACACTCTTTTTGAAAAATAAGGGATAGTGAAAATGCTTTTAATTAATCTGACATTTTAACATCCAACTTTATTCTGTAATATTTTCAATAATATTCAATAAACAGAAGAATGTCAGATTATTTAAGACATTCTAAGCCAAAGGAAAACGTGCCTTGGTCCTCTTGTTCTTGATCCCCTCTCTTCGGTGGTGTTTGTACAACATCGAGGCTCGCCACTCCTTAGCCAGTCTGTCATTGTAGCAGCCTGATAGTAACATCATTTTTTAGAGAGCTACTTTTTAAGTGTCAAGAGAAAAAAGGATTACAGTTTTACCTTTAAAACTCCTCTCACTGATTTTGTTAAAGCACCCAACAGCATCCCTAAAACCCTACATTTTTCGTCCTAGTTTGCTGTCGATTTGTTTTGAAACTCAACGTAGTTCACAGCTGAGTTTCGAGAAATCCGCATCAGCCAGAAGGTCTATCTTGAAGCTAAAGTCTCAGTCGCAAAATATACAGTGGCGTCATTTTCTGGCAGTGTACAGTGTAAAACAAATATAAATAGATTAGCAGCAGGGTGGCCTACAGTAAATGTTCGAGAGCAACCTGTAACCAAACGGTCACAGGTTTGATCCCCACAGCAGAAAGAAAGAGTTCAGAGTGTATTACTCACTGTGACTATTTCTGGGTAACAGCACCAGCTAAATGCTTAAAATATAAAACTATGGCAGAAAAATGAAAATAGCCTAAATCTCAAAAAGCTCACACTTTTCCTTCAAGACAAACAAAATAGCTCATCAGGTCAAAAAAATATAATTTCCTCTCCTGACTCTGGTGAATATGAAAATAATTACATTTCGATTTGAAGGGATACTGCTTAAAAAAAAAAAAAAAAACAATGATATAGTTGTATTTACATAAATATTACTCTGGCCTGCACTGGCCCAAAATGAACTTATTATGGTCAAATCCATGATGCTGATGTGGATAAATGACTCATTCCAGCACATTTTGAACACACAAACAACAATAAATAATAACATAATGTGACATGTTTACATTCAGAGTGAAAACTTTAAAACCAAACAAAATCCGATAAATAATTAGGACTAAACTAACAAAAGTCGAAGAACGGTTACAAAAAATAGTCACATTTAAAATGAAAAAAGGAAGCATATATATTACTCTGTTGCTTTAGCCTCACCTATTAAAATATAAAATAAAGACTTGTACTTAATCGTAGTCTGCCACGTTGCAGGCTTAGCATACAAGAACACTGCAACCTCACCAAAGAAAAACATTTAAGATATTATTACAGCATCCTCAGTGCTTGAAGTCCGACGCCTGGTGAGTTGTTGTCGTGGTTGCTGAAGATTCACCTGTTCGCGTTTCACTGGTAACCATGTGCCGGGTGATCCTGGTGGTCTTAGTCACCATAGTGACAGATCCATCCTCGGTGGAGGAGACTCGGTTCTCTTCGGATATGTCCTGGGTGGTGAAGTCAAGCCCGGAGGTGTGGAGGCAGAAAGACCCCGATACATCGGCCTCGCCTCCCACCTCCCCCTTTCGCTGGGCCTGAGGAGAACCCTCTGGGGTTATCTGAAGGAAGCCTGGGGGAGGAGGAGAGGAAACAAGCAGAGGCAAGTAGAGGAAAGGAAGCAGGGAGAGGAGAGGAGAATAGGTGAAGAAATCAAGAGGGAAAAGAAACTTAGTCTTATGTAGCAGAGACAAAATAGGAGATGATATATTAATAAGTTATAGAATAAACACAAACAAAACACATCACAGGCAATAGCAAGAATAAATTATGTATAATGTAGTGCACACTGTAATGAAGTACAGTACAGGCCAAAAGTTGGGGCACACCTTCTCATTCAATGTGTTTCTTTATTTTCATGACTATTTACATTGTAGATTCTCACTGAAGGCATCAAAACTATGAATGAACACATATGGAATTATGTCCTTAACAAAAAAGTGTGAAATAATTGAAAACATGTCTTATATTTTAGATTCCTCAAAGTAGCCACTCTTTGCTTTTTTGATAGCGCTGCAAACCCTTGGTGTTCTCTCAGTGAGCTTCATGAGGTAGTCACCTGAAATGGTTTCACTTCACAGGTGTGCCTTGTCAGGGTTAATTGGTGTAATTTTTTCCCTTATTAATGGGGTTGGGACCATCAGTTGTGTTATGCAGAAGTCAGGTTGATACACAGCCGACAGCCCTATTGGACAACTGTTAGAATTCATATTATGGCAAGAACCAATCAGCTACTGTAAGTAAAGAGAAACGAGTGGCCATCATTACTTTAACAAATGAAGGTCAGTCAGTCCGGAAAATTGCAAAAACTTTGAATGTGTCCCCAAGTGCAGTCGCAAAAACCATCAAGCGCTACAACAAAACTGGCTCACATGAGGACCGCCCCAGGAAAGGAAGACCAAGAGTCACCTCTGCTGCTGAAGATAAGTTCATCCGATTCACCAGCCTCAGAAATCCCAAGTTAACAGCAGCTCAGATTAGAGACCAGATGAATGCCACACAGAGTTCTAGCAGCAGACACATCTCTAGAACAACTGTTAAGAGGAGACAAATCAGCAAATCAGGCCTTCATGGTCAAGTAGCTGCTAGGAAACCACTGCTAAGGAGATGCAACAAGCAGAAGAGATTTCTGCCATCCCATCCGGTTTGCGTTTAGTTGGACCATCATTTATTTTTCAACAGGACAATGACCCCAAACACACCTCCGGGCTGTGTAAGGGCTATTTGACCAAGAAGGAGAGTGATGGAGCGCCGCGCCAGATGACCTGGCCTCGACAGTCACCGGACCTGAACCCAATCGAGATGGTTTGGGGTGAGCTGGACCGCAAAGTGAAGGCAAAAGGGCCAACAAGTGCTAAGCATCTCTGGGAACTCCTTCAAGACTGTTGGAAAACCATTTCAGGTGACTACCTCTTGAAGCTCATCAAGAGAATGCCAAGAGTGTGCAAAGCAGTAATCAGAGCAAAGGGTGGCTACTTTGAAGAATCTAAAATATAAGACATGTTTTCAGTTATTTCAAACTTTTTTGTTAAGTACATAATTCCATATGTGTTCATTCATAGTTTTGATGCCTTCAGTGAGAATCTACAATGTAAATAGTCATGAAAATAAAGGAAAGAAATTGAATGAGAAGGTGTGTCCAAACTTTTGGCCTGTACTGTATACTATAATATAGTGAAGTAATGATAGAATGCAGGTGTCAAGTATGAAACACATACAAAGCTTATACATATTGTGAACATTATTATTAATTCTGGAAGATTTGTGCAATTATTCACTGTGTTGTTCAAAGGAGTACTCCAGTGGTTTAATATTGCACTTTAAAGTTTGGGGAACTTGCGAAAGATGAATAAAAAAAGAGAGGCCAAAATCAATGCAGCAAAGGCTAACACATACCGACTTTAGGCCTTAATATGAGTCCTTCACATCCCATAATGGAGCTGGTCAGCAGGTGTTTAAGTGTTTAAATACAAACTGAATGAATCATTATAAGATAAGGTTAACCTATACTGTATATACTGTTCAATATAAACAAGTAATCAAGTCATTAACTCCTCTTTAACGAGTATGATAAAACATGTTTGACCTGGACATCAACCTTTTGTAAAAAATTCCATGACTAATTTTTCAAATGTCTTGTCATCTCAGTTGATAGTTTCTTTATTCCTACCTGTGGAGTGTGGCTTCAGGGTGAACTTTGGGACCTTGAACCAGGGGGAAGACTCTCTTTCTTCAGACTCTCTGCTGTGGCTCTCGACCTCGCTCCAAGACTGGACCTTTGCTGAGCTGAACTCCATGGTAAAACTAGCAGGGGACTCTGAGCTGTCTCTGTCCAGCATATCTGTTCTGGCATGAGATGACACCACATCCTTCGAGAGCTCGTCACTAAAACCAGCGAAGGCCATCTTGCCTGATTGTACTTCAAGCCCTTTAGTGTCTCCCTCCACTTCTCCTGGTGATGAATCCTTTCCCAGTTTCAAACTCATTTCAGTGTCCTCCCCCTCTGCAGCCATCTTGCCATATGGAGAGGTTAACTCCACCTTTGGAAGTTTAATTTTGCCACTGAAAGTCCTTTTATCGTCATTGGAGGCCTTGTGAGGACATGCATCTTTTTCACCGTTTAGACTTGAACCTGAACCGTTGCCCCTTAGATTGACATCAAACGACCCTGATTTGCCAGGAGAAAATGACACAGCAGCTGCTTTATCTTTGGACTTCCCAAAGCTTGGCTTCATTTTTATTTTGGGCATCTTCACTTTGACATCCTCTTTGTCAGCCTCAGGTGTTGTCTCCTTTTCTAGGTGGCCTGTGCATGCAGCATGCTCACCTGTTTGAGGAGGATTTACCAAGACAAAGACAGCTTTCTTTACTTTGGGCATTTTAGGGCCCTCATACTGAATTTCTGGCCCAAAGATATTCAATTTTCCCTCAGGAGAGGACATGGAGGGTAATGGGACACCAAACTTTGGGATTTTGATTTTCTTGCCTTTTTCGGTTTTGTCCTCATCTTCATTATGTGATGTAGCAATATCAAACTCTATGTCTGGAATCCTAGGGACTTTGATATCTGCTCTGGGTGACAAGAGGCTACCCTCTCCCCCTGTTCCTAATTCTGCTGAACCTTGTTTGGTTGGTATTGTAACCTCTGGCACTGGGATGTTAATACGATCTTTGTTGTCTTTATGTCCGTTGTGAGTTTCAAGTTTAACATCATGTTCAAATCTTTCTTTACCCCTGCATCTGTGTTTGGCTTTACCACCTATCTCTTCATCCCCACATTTTTTGCATATTTTTGCTTCTGCTGTTACATCTCTGCCAGTTTTCTTTTTTGGCATTCCAATCTTGAATTTTGTTCCTTTGACTTTAGGCCCCTTTACTTTGCTGCTGCTACCTGTTGTGTTGAGGTCCAAGTCAGGTAGTTCAATTTTTTTCCTGTCCTTATTGCCCTCTCCTCTATGAAGTCCTATATCAAGCTCCAGGTCTCCTTTTGGACCTTTGATATCTATTGTTGGCATCTTGAGTTTCAGACCTTTGTGCTCTCCCTCAACATGCAAATCAGCTTCCCCATGAGCCTCTGTGTCTTGTTTAGGTTTACCAAGTCTCACATCGATGTCCAGATCTGGTGATGTGACCTGTGGCACTTTAACTTTCCCTCCTGCCTCAACTGTTGGTAAGTTGATCTCCACTTCACCTGATTTATCCTTCAGCACTGATATACCCCCCTTTGGAAGTTTAACATGTGGACCTTTGAACTTTCCTCCTGTGACTTCCATCTCTATAGCAGTTGCTTCAATATCTTTACTTTTACCTTTAGGAAGTGAAATATCAACTTTGGGCATCTTGACATGGGGCAGTTGGATGGTTCCTCCATCTGCTGCCATTTTCTCCTCTGATATGTCAATACTTTCTTTTCCTTTGGGGATAGATATGCCCACATTAGGCATTTTGAACTGTCCCCCATCTCCCTTAATATCTACCTCTGGACCTTTGATTGAAGGTTTTCCTTTTGGAAGAGATATGTCCACTTTTGGCATCTTGAACTTTCCTCCCTCACCCTTAATTTCAACTTTGGGACCCTCAGTCTTTCCTTTTGGCAGTGACATGTCTACTGAGGGCATTGTAATGTGTGGCATTGCAGATTTGCCTACCTCAATCTCCAACTCCACTCCTTCAATTTTGCCAGATTTTCCTTTGGAAAAAGCAATGTCAACATCTGGCATTTTCCAATGAGGCAATTTGAACTTTCCTCCTGCACCTCCCTCTATTTCGACATCTGGGCCTTCAATCTTTCCTTTGGGGAGAGAGACATCAATGTTGGGCATTTTCATGAGAGGCATTTTGAACTTCCCTCCGGTACCTCCCTCTATTTCAACGTCTGGACCTTCAGTCTTTCCTTTAGGTAGAGAGATGTCAACATCTGGCATTTTCATGTGAGGCATTTTGAACTTCCCTCCAGTACCTCCCTCCATTTCAACGTCTGGACCTTCAATCTTTCCTTTTGGCAGAGAGATGTCGATGTTGGGCATTTTCATGTGAGGCATTTTGAATTTTCCTCCAGTACCTCCCTCCATTTCAATGTCTGGACCCTCAATTTTTCCTTTGGGCAGTGAAATATCAACAGAGGGCATGCTAAGATGTGGCATCTTGAATTTCCCACCTTCTCCTTTGATCTCCATATCTGGACCCTCAATCTTTCCTTTAGGTAAAGAGATGTCAACATCTGGCATTTTCATGTGAGGAATTTTGAACTTTCCTCCGGTACTTCCCTCCATTTCAATGTCTGGACCCCCAATCTTTCCTTTTGGCAGAGAGATGTCAACATCTGGCATTTTCATGTGAGGCATTTTGAACTTTCCTCGAGTCCTTCCCTCCATTTCAACATCTGGACCCTCAATCTTTCCTTTAGGTAGAGAGATGTCAACATCTGGCATTTTCATGTCAGGCATTTTGAACTTTCCTCCGGTACCTCCCTCCATTTCAATGTCTGGACCCTCAATCTTTCCTTTGGGCAGAGAGATGTCAACATCTGGCATTTTCATGTGAGGCATTTTGAACATTCCTCCAGTCCTTCCCTCCATTTCAACATCTGGACCTTCAATCTTTCCTTTAGGTAGAGAGATGTCAACATCTGGCATTTTCATGTGAGGCATTTTGAATTTTCCTCCAGTACCTCCCTCCATTTCAATGTCTGGACCCTCAATCTTTCTTTTAGGTAGAGAGATGTCAACATCTGGCATTTTCATGTGAGGCATTTTGAACTTTCCTCCAGTCCTTCCCTCCATTTCAACATCTGGACCTTCAATCTTTCCTTTAGGTAGAGAGATGTCAAAATCTGGCATTTTCATGTGAGGCATTTTGAATTTTCCTCCAGTACCTCCCTCCATTTCAATGTCTGGACCCTCAATCTTTCCTTTAGGTAGAGAGATGTCAAAATCTGGCATTTTCATGTGAGGCATTTTGAATTTTCCTCCAGTACCTCCCTCCATTTCAATGTCTGGACCCTCAACCTTTCCTTTTGGCAGTGAAATATCAACAGAGGGCATGCTGAGATGTGGCATCTTGAATTTTCCACCTTCTCCTTTGATCTCCATCTCTGGACCCTCAATCTTTCCTTTAGGTAGAGAGATGTCAACATCTGGCATTTTCATGTGAGGCATTTTGAACTTTCCTCCAGTCCTTCCCTCAATTTCAACATCTGGACCTTCAATCTTTCCTTTAGGTAGAGAGATGTCAAAACCTGGCATTTTCATGTGAGGCATTTTGAACTTTCCTCCAGTCCTTCTCTCCATTTCAACATCTGGACCTTCAATCTTTCCTTTAGGTAGAGAGATGTCAAAACCTGGCATTTTCATGTGAGGCATTTTGAACTTTCCTCCAGTCCTTCCCTCCATTTCAACATCTGGACCTTCAATCTTTCCTTTGGGCAGAGAGATGTCAACATCTGGCATTTTCATGTGAGGCATTTTGAACTTTCCTCCAGTCCCTCCCTCCATTTCAACATCTGGACCCTCAATCTTTCCTTTAGGTAGAGAGATGTCAACATCTGGCATTTTCATGTCAGGCATTTTGAACTTTCCTCCGGTACCTCCCTCCATTTCAATGTCTGGACCCTCAATCTTTCCTTTGGGCAGAGAGATGTCAACATCTGGCATTTTCATGTGAGGCATTTTGAACATTCCTCCAGTCCTTCCCTCCATTTCAACATCTGGACCTTCAATCTTTCCTTTAGGTAGAGAGATGTCAACATCTGGCATTTTCATGTGAGGCATTTTGAATTTTCCTCCAGTACCTCCCTCCATTTCAATGTCTGGACCCTCAATCTTTCTTTTAGGTAGAGAGATGTCAACATCTGGCATTTTCATGTGAGGCATTTTGAACTTTCCTCCAGTCCTTCCCTCCATTTCAACATCTGGACCTTCAATCTTTCCTTTAGGTAGAGAGATGTCAAAATCTGGCATTTTCATGTGAGGCATTTTGAATTTTCCTCCAGTACCTCCCTCCATTTCAATGTCTGGACCCTCAACCTTTCCTTTTGGCAGTGAAATATCAACAGAGGGCATGCTGAGATGTGGCATCTTGAATTTTCCACCTTCTCCTTTGATCTCCATCTCTGGACCCTCAATCTTTCCTTTAGGTAGAGAGATGTCAACATCTGGCATTTTCATGTGAGGCATTTTGAACTTTCCTCCAGTCCTTCCCTCCATTTCAACATCTGGACCTTCAATCTTTCCTTTAGGTAGAGAGATGTCAACGTTGGGCATTTTCATGTGAGGCATTTTGAATTTTCCTCCAGTACCTTCCTCCATTTCAATGTCTGGACCCTCAATCTTTCCTTTGGGCAGAGAGATGTCAATGTTGGGCATTTTCATGTGAGGCATTTTGAATTTTCCTCCAGTACCTCCCTCCATTTCAATGTCTGGACCCTCAACCTTTCCTTTTGGCAGTGAAATATCAACAGAGGGCATGCTGAGATGTGGCATCTTGAATTTTCCACCTTCTCCTTTGATCTCCATCTCTGGACCCTCAATCTTTCCTTTAGGTAGAGAGATGTCAACATCTGGCATTTTCATGTGAGGCATTTTGAACTTTCCTCCAGTCCTTCCCTCCATTTCAACATCTGGACCTTCAATCTTTCCTTTAGGTAGAGAAATGTCAACGTTGGGCATTTTCATGTGAGGCATTTTGAATTTTCCTCCAGTACCTTCCTCCATTTCAATGTCTGGACCCTCAATCTTTCCTTTGGGCAGAGAGATGTCAATGTTGGGCATTTTCATGTGAGGCATTTTGAATTTTCCTCCAGTACCTCCCTCCATTTCAATGTCTGGACCCTCAACTTTTCCTTTTGGCAGTGAAATATCAACAGAGGGCATGCTGAGATGTGGCATCTTGAATTTTCCACCTTCTCCTTTGATCTCCATCTCTGGACCCTCAATCTTTCCTTTAGGTAGAGAGATGTCAACGTTGGGCATTTTCATGTGAGGCATTTTGAATTTTCCTCCAGTACCTCCCTCCATTTCAATGTCTGGACCCTCAATCTTTCCTTTAGGTAGAGAGATGTCAACGTTAGGCATTTTCATGTGAGGCATTTTGAATTTTCCTCCAGTACCTCCCTCCATTTCAATGTCTGGACCCTCAATCTTTCCTTTGGGTAGAGAGATGTCAACGTTGGGCATTTTCATGTGAGGCATTTTGAATTTTCCTCCAGTACCTCCCTCCATTTCAATGTCTGGACCCTCAACCTTTCCTTTTGGCAGTGAAATATCAACAGAGGGCATGCTGAGATGTGGCATCTTGAATTTTCCACCTTCTCCTTTGATCTCCATCTCTGGACCCTCAATTTTTCCTTTAGGTAGAGAGATGTCAACGTTGGGCATTTTCATGTGAGGCATTTTGAATTTTCCTCCAGTACCTCCCTCCATTTCAATGTCTGGACCCTCAATCTTTCCTTTAGGTAGAGATGTCAACGTTGGGCATTTTCATGTGAGGCATTTTGAATTTTCCTCCAGTACCTCCCTCCATTTCAATGTCTGGACCCTCAATCTTTCCTTTAGGTAGAGAGATGTCAACGTTGGGCATTTTCATGTGAGGCATTTTGAATTTTCCTCCAGTACCTCCCTCCATTTCAATGTCTGGACCCTCAATCTTTCCTTTAGGTAGACAGATGTCAACATCTGGCATTTTCATGTGAGGCATTTTGAATTTTCCTCCGGTACCTCCCTCCATTTCAATGTCTGGACCCTGAATCTTTCCTTTGGGCAGTGAAATATCAACAGAGGGCATGCTGAGATGTGGCATCTTGAATTTTCCACCTTCTCCTTTGATCTCCATCTCTGGACCCTCAATCTTTCCTTTAGGTAGAGAGATGTCAACATCTGGCATTTTCATGTGAGGCATTTTGAACTTTCCTCCAGTACCTCCCTCCATTTCAATCTCTGGACCTTCAATCTCTCCTTTTGGTAGAGAGATGTCGATGTTGGGCATTTTCATGTGAGGCATTTTGAACTTTCCTCCGGTACCTCCCTCCATTTCAACATCTGGACCTTCAATCTTTCCTTTGGGCAGAGACATGTCAACATGTGGCATTTTCATGTGAGGCATTTTGAACTTTCCTCCGGTACCTCCCTCCATTTCAATGTCTGGACCTTCGATCTTTCCTTTTGGCAGAGAGATGTCAATGTTGGGCATTTTCATGTGAGGCATTTTGAATTTTCCTCCAGTACCTCCCTCCATTTCAATGTCTGGACCCTCAATCTTTCCTTTGGGCAGAGAGATGTCAACATCTGGCATTTTTACGTGAGGCATTTTAAATTTTCCTCCTTCTGCATCGACTCCAACGTGACCTCCTTCAGTGTCACCTGCTTTACCTTTAGGAAGGGAGAAGTCAATGTCAGGCATCTTGATGTGTGGTATCTTGAATTTTCCTCCTTGTTCATCAACCTTTGCATCATGCTTTACTTTTGGCAGGGACACATCTAGGTCTATTTTGGGAATGGAAACATCAATCATGGGCATTTTGGGAATTTTGAGGTTTCCCTCATAACCTCTGATATCAGCCTCTGAGACATCAACCTCTGCTTTGGGAAGGAGAATCTCATTATCTGGTGTTTTAGCTGCTGGTAGCGACAGTTCGACAGAGGGCATCTTAACTTTGGCCTTCGACTCAAGGTAACCACTTGGCTTACCTAAATCTTTTTCTTTGGAGCCAAATCCTAGCATGGAGAACTTTGGTAGTTTGACAGTGACGTCAGGTGCATGGAAGCCACCTTTTCCTTCCACATTTCCCTCTAGTTTCGCATCAACCTCTCCCTCTGAGAGTTGACCTTTTGCTGATGATATTTTAAACTTAGGGAATTTCACTTTGTATTTTGATTTATCATCTGGGCTCCCAACATTGACTTCTGGTTTAGAAATGCCAATTTTCCCTTTCTTTACTTTAACATCCACATCAGGACATGACACGGATACATCTGCATGCTTTTTGGATATACCAAATGAGGGCATTTTGATTTTAGGTTTTTTCACCTTGACCTTTCCATCCCCATCAAACTCCACTGATGGTGCCCTAATCTCTCCTTCCACATGTGGTGCGCTGAGGGAAACATCCCCCTTGGGGCCAGATATCACCAAATCACCACTCTTAGACTTTCCACCAAATCTGGGAAGAGAAAAACTGGGGACTTTAAGGGAGACATTAGGTAGATCAAAGCTGCCCCCTGAAGAAGGCCTGCCTCCCTCTGCTTTCAGAAGTTCCACTTCCACATCGTCACCTTTAGGTTTAGTGAGGCCAAAGTCTAGATCCACCCTTGGAGCTGAGATGTCAACTGTTGGTAGTTTGACATTGGGAAGTTTGAGGGATACACCTGGGCCTTCTGTACCACCTGTCTTGATGTCCACACCCTTTACCTTTAACTTGGCTGGATTAATATCTTGTTTGAGACCAGACATCTTCAAATCTCCTGATGCTTGACCACTGGTGTCCACTTTGAGGCTTTGGTCTTTCAGACCAGAGGGAAGGCTGAGGTCAAGATCAAATTTGGGGAGATTTATGTCAAGAGTTGGCATGTGGAGCCCACCACCTTTTTTACCAGATAGGTCAACCTTTGTCACTTCAATCTTTCCCTTTCCAGATGGTCCTTCAATCTTGATATCTCCCTCTTCTCTTTCCACTGGAACTGAAATGTCAACAGCTGGCATCTCTGGTCCTTCCACTTTGACATTGCCTTCTAGCAGGTTCATCTTTGGAAGTGAAACATCAAATTTAGGCATTTTGAATTTGCCTCCTTTTACCTCAGAACCCTCAATACTAAGATCAGCATTTCCTTTGGGGAGTGACAGGTCAATGTCTGGCATGTTGATTTTCCCTCCCTTAAGTTCAGGACCTTCAATATTGACATCAACTCCCTTTGCTTTCAATTTAGGAAGAGAAATATCAACAGAGGGCATATGGAACTTGCCTCCTGCATGTCCTTCAATGTCTATTTCTCCTTTTGCTTTTCCTTTGGGTAGTGACAGGTCAATGTCTGGCATTTCAATCTTGCCTCCCTTGATGTCTGGGCCTTTTATTTTGACATCACCCTCTGGGAGATTCACTTTTGGCAATGAGATATCAAATTTTGGCATTTTAAATGTACCCTCCTTCACTTCAGGACCTTCAATGTCAAGGTCACCCTCAGCGTTTCCTTTGGTGAGTGAAATGTTACCTTTAAGTTCCGGTCCTTCAATATCAACATCAACTCCCTTTGCTTTCATTTTAGGAATAGATATATCAAGTGAGGGCATGTGCAACTTGCCTCCTTTAACACTGTGCCCATCAATGTCAATATCCACATCTGCTTTTCCTTTTGGAAGTGAAATATCAAGAGTTGGCATTTCATTTCTTCCTTTCATATCTGGTCCTTCCACATTGGCATCAACCTTTGGCAGACTCACTTTTGGCAGAGATACATCAAATTTCGGCATTTTGAATTTCCCTCCTTTCACCTCAAGGCCTTCAACATTTATGTCACTCTCAACTTTTCCTTTGGGAAGTGAAATGTCAACAGTTGGGATGTTGACCTTTCCTCCTTTGAGATCAGGACCCTCAAGGCTGGTATCTACATCAGGAGATTTTACTTTGGGCAGAGAAACGTCAAGTGATGGTATGTTTAGCTTTCCAACTTTAACTTTAGGGCCTACGATATTTATCTCTGGTCCCTTAGCTTTCATTTTAGGAAGAGAGATGTCAACAGAGGGCATATGGAACTTGCCTCCTTTGCCAGCATGTCCTTCAATTTCCCCTCCAGCTTTTCCTTTGGGTAGTGACATATTAATGTCTGGCATTTCAATCTTCCCTCCTTTGATTTCTGGGCTTTTTATTTTGACATCACCCTCTGGGAGACTCACCTTTGGTAAAGAAACTTCACCTTTTGGCATTTTAAATGTACCCCCCTTCACCTCAGGACCCTCAACATCAAGGTCACCCTCAGCTTTTCCTTTGGGGAGTGAAATGGCAACAGTTGGCAAGTTAAACTTTCCTCCTTCAACATCAGGACCCTCAAGGCTGATATCTACCTCTGGAGACTTAATTTTAGGGAGTGACATATCACCTTTGATTTTAGGAAGAGAGATATCAAGTGAAGGCATGTGAAACTTGCCTCCTTTACCACCGTTCCCTTCAGTGTCAACATCTCCTGCTAGCTTTCCTTTTGGAAGTGAAATATCAACAGTTGGCATTTCCATTTTTCCTTTTATCCCTGGTCCTTCCAGTTTGACATTGCCCTCTGGCAGGTTAATCTTTGGAAGTGAAACGTCGAATTTTGGCATTTTGAATTTTCCTCCTTTTTCCTCAGGCCCCTCAATACTGAGGTCAGCCTTTCCTTTGGGGAGTGACAGGTCAATGTCTGGCATGTTGATTTGTCCTCCCTTAAGCTCAGGACCTTTGAATTTTCCTCTAGGAAGTCCAGTATGATAGGATTGTATTTCAATATTCCCATCTTTTCCAGAGCAAATGTCAAGATCAATGTCTCCCTGTGCTTTTCCTTTAGGAAGCGAGAGGTTTACTTTTGGCATTTCATATTTCCAACCTTTAACTTTCGGCCCTTGAAAATTCACATCTCCTTCAGGGAATTTTACTTCAGGGAGGGCGATGTCTACTGACGGCAGGCTGAATTTTCCTTCTTTTCCTTCACCCTCGACAGTGAAATCACCTTCTAATGATCCTTGAGGGGTTGAAATGTCAATTGTTGGCATTTTAATTCCCCCACCTTTAATTTCTGGTCCCTCAATGTTGATGTCACCTCGCTTTGATTTTATTTTAGGTAGAGAAACATCAATTGAGGGAATATGAAAAAGTCCTCCTTTACCTTTGGTTTCTATGTCACCCTCTACTTTTCCCTTTGGAATAGAGATATCAACCGAGGGTCCCTCAAGGCCAATATTTCCCTCAGGCATCTTCATCTTTGGTAGCGATTTATCAAATGTAGGCATCTTAAACTTGCCTCCTTTCCCTGCAGGTCCTTCAATATTCATCTTACCCTCTGCTTTTCCTTTTGGAAGAGTGAAATCAACTGTAGGCATGTTTATTTTACCTCCCTTGATCTCACCTCCCTTTAGGTCTAAATCTGCCTTAAACTCAGGAGATTCAATATCAATGTCACCCCCCTGTGATTTGATCTTTGGTAGTAATATATCTAAAGAAGGCATCTGAAACTTTCCTCCTTTGGCTCCAGAAGCATCAATCTCTACCTCCCCCTTTGGTGATTTCATAGCAGGAGGAGAGATGTCGAGTGATGGCATGTTGAACTTTGCTCCTCCTTTGACTTCAGGTCCTTCAATATCAACCTCTCCCTCCTTGGTTTTCATCTTTGGGAATGAGATGTCAAAAGTTGGCATCTTGAACCTGTGTCCGCTACCATCACTGCCCTCAAGCTCTATGTTGCCCTCCACATTTGCCTTGGGGAGTGAAAAGTCAACATTTGGAAGTTCAGGACATTCTAGCTTCATGTCTCCCTCAGGTAGCTTCATTTTCGGGAGAGAAATGTCTAAAGAGGGCATGTTGAATTTGCCTCCTTTTACTTTACTGCCACCAATGTCCAAATCTCCCTCTAGGTTTCCTTGGGGAACAGAGAAATCGACAGTAGGCGTCTCAATCTTTCCACCTTTGATTTCAGGTCCCTCCAAAACAACTTCTCCCTCAGACAACTTCATTTTTGGAAGATTTATATTATATGAAGGCATTTTGAACTTGCCTTCCTTTCCCTCGATATCTACCTCACCCTTGGATTTACCTTTTGGTAGAGAAATATCTATTGATGGCATCTCAATTTTCTCTCCTTTAATTTCAGGTCCTTTTAAGTCAACTTCAGCCCCAGTTGTCCCCATCTTAGGGAGTCTGACGTCAAGTGAGGGCATTTTGAACCTTCCACCTTTTGCAGATGGACCCTCTATTTCAATGTCATCCTCCAACTTTCCTTTTGGCATTGATATATCAAGAGAGGGCATCTTGATCTTACCCCCACCCTCAAGTGTGGGTGTCTCTATGTTCACATGACCCTCTGGTTGTTTAAGCTTTGGCAGAGACACATCAAAGGTAGGCATTTTGAATTTTCCTCCCTTCCCAGCATGTCCTTCTACGTCAATGTCTCCTTCCATTTTGCCTTTGGGCAGAGAAATATCAAGTGTCGGCATTTCAAATTTACCACCTTTCACTTCAGGGCCTTCAATGTCAACCACCACCTCACCTGTTTTCATTTTAGGGAGAGAGATGTCAATCGATGGTACCTGAAATTTTCCTCCTCCTTCAATATCAGTTATATCAGTCATTACTGCTTTGCCCTTGGGAAGTGTCAGGTCTACTTTGGGTAACTTGAAGCCTTCGGCTTTGATATTTACTTCTCCTTCTGGTGACTTCAAATTTGGAAGGGATATGTCAAACTCAGGCATTTTGAACTTCCCATCTCCACCAACATAGTAGTGCATATCCACATCTCCACCCTCTGTTTTCACCTTTGGTGGAGAGATGTCAACAGAAGGTAGACTAAATTTCCCTCCACCTTCTAGACCTTCAATATCCACATTGGATGATCCCATCTTTGGCAACGACATATCAACTTTTGGCATGGAGATTTTGGGCCCTTTAAAAGTGCCCTCCACCTCATCAGGAATTCTGTGTCTGGTGTCCAATTCAAAATCAACATCAGGCACAGAGATGTCAATGGCAGGCATTTTGATTGCCGTCTTCCCAGCTCCTTCGTACTCTGGGAGTGAGACGTCCATGTCAGACTTTCCCTTCACTTTTGGTAAAGGAATATCAACAGAAGGCATTTTAATAGATGTAGCTTTTCCTGAGAGATCAACTTCCATCTTTGGTTTGGTGATATTTGCCTCAGGGAGATTAATCTCACCACCTCCTGTGATTTCTACTTTTGGTATTATGTTAGCGTGAGGCACCTTCATCCCTTTGGCTTTCACCTTAATGTCCCCATCTATCTCATCCGAATGACGTGAGAGTCTAACTTTGGGCAGTTTCAACTTTGGCATTCTTAGCTTTGCATCTCCTTTGCCTATGTCTACATCAACTCTTCCAACAGCTGCCTCTGCATCAACTCCTCCTTTGATGTCGATTTTCGGAACTTTGATTTCTGCTTTTCCCTTCACAGCGGGCAAAGATGCCTCACCTTTTCCTGAAGGGAGTGCAAACTCCACGTCAGGCACGTTAAGCTTAACTCCTCCCTTCTCCGCGTCTACTTTTTTATCACCAGACAAACTGAACTCCACTGATGGTTGCTGAATGATCACACTCGGAGGCTTCAGCTCCACAGATCCAGTTTCCAATGCTGAGCCTGACTTTGTGTGTTTGGTCCTAGGAAAGGTGATTCCAAACTTGTGTCCTTTTCCTTTTGTTTTCACTTTAGCTCCAGGTATCGCAGGTGAAGAGATATTCACCTGTCCCTCGAGCTGTCCTGTTTCCACTTTTCCTCCTGCGTCTTCTCCAGTGTAACTCTTTGTTTTCATGTGGGGAAACCTGGGATAACCATTTAACAAAAGGAAGAACATGAGAAAAGAAAAACATTGTAATATAGCCAAAAAAAGACACAGCAAATATTCCAAAATGCTATGTAAAGAATGCCTTATAAAAAATACTTTTCAGATCATAAGATGTCTTTGAAATACAATCAGTAAGTATTGTATTACACATGTTCCTCAACAAACCTCTTGACATGTTGTTTAGACAGCACAGCAGCTAATTGTGACCATTTCAAAATGAAAAGCAAACACAGAAAGGACACAAACAAGGCCAACCTGATCCTTCTCTTTGCCTTCCCCACGGCTGCTGCTCCTCCGGCTCCTTCTGCTTCGACCTTCGTGCTCCTCCTCTGTTTGAATTTGGGGAGAGAAAACTCCACATCTACGTCACTCATCTCCAGCCTGGGCGGCGTTCCCTCAATCACCAGCTCCTCTCTGCGTTTCTCCTTCAGCCTCTTCAGACCAAAACGACCACCTCTCTTCTTCTTGGCCTTGAATGCCTTGCTGCCCTTCACACTCTGAAACACACATGAATGACAAAGATTCAGTCAACAAATTGAGTAGGGTCTGTTGACTGGCTGTCTTTATGCAGGTTGATCGATTTAAAAACCGAAAGTGTTTGGAAACTACGGATATGTTTTAAATATAATTTGAGTCTCTAAAAGATTGGACTAAAAGTTTATATTATTTATAAGCGATGGAATAATTTAAGTTACCATTTCATTTTAAAGTCACAACTAAACGCGATTGAAGAATTTTGGCTTTTCATGAGGCATTTACTCTGGCAATTCAACTAATATTCTTATTTATTTTTACTATTCTTGCATTTTAACCCTTAATCATAGATCCCATTTTCTGCATTTTTATTATTTACATATGTATATATATATTTTTTTACTTATTTCTTATTCTATTTTTTCAAGATATTTTTGTTTATAATGTTCATATTTTAACATACTTATTTTAATTTTTATTATAATTTCGGTATGTCCATATATTTCTATTTCTATTCTATGTTAGTGGCAACTGTAACGTAACCCAATTTCTCCCCGGGGATCAATAAAGTATTTCTGATTGTGATTTACCAAAGTCTTATAACTAAATGAAAATGCTACTTTTTAAAATTACATTTTAGTTGGGGGGACTGAATACCACAAAAAAATTCATAATTGATTACCATTTTGGCAGTCTTGGCTTTGGGACCTTTGACTTCCACACTGGGAACTCGAGGCCGCACGCAGACCTCGACTCCGGGGATGCTCCTCTTCAGCTGGAAGCTGACCTTGTATGGCTCGGCACACTGAAGGATCTTCAGAGCGTCTTCATACTTCACGTTGTCGAAGTAGACCTTGGCACTCAGCAGCTGGTCCCCTTCACACAGAGTACAATATGAATTAGTGTGTCCAGTGTTAAAAACCTGTCAAAGTAACTAATGAATCTTGGGGTTGGGGTCAAAAATCTAAATTCTTAACTTAATCTGATGTATATTTGGCATTATCTACTTTTCTTAAAGCTATAGTGCGTAGTTTATGTCGCCCCCATGATGAATTCTAATTAATGACAACAAAACTGTCTGCGCGTCCACATGATACAAGCCTTCCGTGATCGTGCACGCACCCCCGCCTCTCCTCCACGCAGTTGCTAGTGGCCAAGGAAGACACGGAGGATTAAAAAAACATGGACTTCAGAAGAGGTCATTTTCTTCACTCGAGTTTCTGCGCGGGAAAGTCACCGGACGACACAATCTTCTGAACATATCCACACTGAGAAATACAGAGAGTTGTGTGGAGTTGATGGTCTTAATTAGCTTTGTAGTACTAAAGCGTTAAAGAAGTGCAGTAGTGTCCTGCATCCAGGGGTGAGAAGACTATAGTCAAAAACTGCACTGAAGTACAGCAGGTTATAATAACAAGCACCAGTGGTGGAAAGTAACCAAATGCATTTATTCAAGTACTGTACTTAAGTAAAATTTTGAGGTACTTGTACTGTACTTGAGTATTTTTTTTATTTTTTTTCCTACTTTATGCTTCTACTTGATTACATTTTAGAGACAAAAATTGTACTTTTTACAGCACTGCATTTGTTTAGTAACTTTAGTTACTGGTTACTTTGCGGATTTACACGCTGGGTGTGGTCATAGCTCGTATAATCTTTAAGAAATATTATATGAGTATGGCCTAAGTGTTGCAATTCTTATGAAAATAAGAATGAGGCAATATAAGTTAAAAGCTAATTAGGAGAAAATGGTGTAACATTTAATCATGGTCAATTAAATACAGGTGTGTTCACTTGTAGCTACCTGAGGATGACCACCATCTGTAGTTGAAATGTTGCCCATTGTGTTCACAAAATAAACATAATCTGTTTTTTCCCCCTTAAATATTTTCTTTTCTGTTCCGCTCTGTCTTCATTATAATCTATAAAAAAGCGTGACTTGCACACTGACTTCCTGCTGTCTGTCTGCTCAGTACCAATGTTCACTGCCCCCTGGTGGTCACACTGAGGAACTGCAACACTGCATACACCTGCTGCTAACACAGGAATTATTCACAAGACCTTTATTGTGCAATTACTACAAATAACAACAACTCACCACGGCTCAGAGTTTGCAGTGTTTTTATTTAAAAGCATAGTCTGTTTACCAAAAGTGCTCCCTAAATAAATCAGTTGTGACTGCAGGTACCTTCCTGTAGACTGAGATGTTTGGCGGCTGGTGAGTCTCTGAGGACGTCTTTAACAAAGATCCCTCGCTGTCCTCCACCAGTCACACTGTAGCCGCTGGCTCCAGCCTCCGCCTCCACCACGATTTCCACGGATTGGGAGGCGTCCTCTTCACACTAACACACACACACACACACACACACACACACACACACACACACACACACACACACACACACACACACACACACACACACACACACACACACACACACACACACATTTCATCTCCATTTTGTTTTGGTCTCTCATTATTAATCTTATGTTAGATATATGTATCCCAGACTGCAGTAATACTATAGATTCATATTTGAAAATAAACCTCTGATTTTCCACGTGTTACAGCAAAGTGACATGTTATCAACTGACCAAGAGACGTAACTTGAGCAAAAATGTAAACAACAGTGGGCACAACTGGAGTCACATGTGCAAAACTCTAACTGCTGTCAAAACTGTTAACCACACATTCAAAACAGAATAGATTTCAGTCTGGTGCCTATCAAACACTGCTGATTGCAATTTTAGCTGAAAGCCTAAGCAGGGGTCTAGTTTTAGACTAGTTAGTGAACATATATGGTATTTATATAGAGAAAGCTCAGAAAGCCTTTTTTGTATACAAACACCAAATAAGAATAAACAATTATACACTGTACTGTTTGAGAGAAACAGGTAAAAGAGCAAAGATACCAATATGTCCAGGTAAGATGTCTGAGGTTATGGTGAAAGCAATAGAAACACCACATTTGTTAGTATTTAGAGATGATGCAGACATCTAATGCGATGAAGAAAACCTGCCACATGATGCTGGAGAGAGACAGAATTAGTCACACTATTCTTTGTTACTGTTGCGTATGTACCTTTAGTTTTTTTCCCAGTAATTCCATAAATTACTAGAGATAAAATTCTATATTGAAGAAAACTGCTGATTTTCATTATTCTTGTTTACCTTACGTAAAATTGGTATATTATACAATCTATATCTTTTCCTTAAATAAACTATTGAGTAGTGTCAAGTCACTCAAATTGTTCAAACTGTAAAGCTGAGAAAGTTTGTAATTTCTGTATTGGTGTTTGATGCTAGTGTTTTTACTCTCAGTGTGTTCTGAGTGACAGTGTGTGTTATCTCAGTGAGGATTGTGCATAGTGTTTGGCTGCACTGAGCCTGTTTTGCAGCTGATGTGAACTGTTTAGCTCAGGTGACTGTTGGTAGTGTAGACTGTAGTTTGAGTTTTGCACATGTGACTCCAGTTGTGCCCACTGTCGTTTAGCAATCGGAAAAAACTGTAATGGTTTAATTAACCAAGGACTAAAGTGATTAGACAACTTGGTCGGCAGTTCACAGTAGCAGAATATGTTTTTTTAATGTATAAAGTCACTGGTCTTATTAATCTGCTAAATCTAAAAAAATCTAAAGTTTAAGAGTGTCTGATCCAAGTCAAAAGGAACACTTTGGATTTATTTGTTTAAATTGGAAGTGCTACATTTAAAACATGGGAGTAAAATACCACTGTGGCTGCTGAAGTCCACAAAACTGTCAACACCATTTTGGGGCCAAATGTGTTTTACATCTTGTTTTCACTTGCTTGAGTGAGTGCAGAATTTACTGTACAGTTAATAGTCACCTCACACTTTACTTGAATCCATTTTATCCATTAAGCTGTCACAGAGGAAAGGTCACTCTGTTCTTAGATTACATCATCTTTTCCAGAGAATGACCGAAGGAAATAACTTGGCTCATAAAGGGAAAAAAAAGGACTTTGTGTGCTTCCATCTCCTTAAACATTAGTGATGGTAGTTAAAACAGAGGGAAAGCTATGCTCTCCAGTTGCTGACCAACCACTGACACAAACAAAAGTAATTCCAGCCTGTATATTAACAGCGTTTATCAGACGGCTGCTTACTGTCTGTTCGTCTGTGGTCTCGGAGTCCATCTCTGGCTGGGCCAGCTGGCAGGTCGACTCTCTCAGGTGACTTCTCTTCTGACTCAATACCTGCTTCAGCTCTGCATGAAGCTTCTCCTTCTGCACCTGCAGACAACACATACAACACAGGGTGAGTGTTCTGACCTCTCTGAAGTAAATTAAGAAAAAAAGTTTGGTTTTTCAACATAATTGTGTGTGCAGCAGTGGCCCCTCTAGGCTAACCAGCAGCAGTAGCTTTAGTTTACGTTTCACTTTCAGCTGTAAATTTCCATCATAAGTCAATTGAGTGTGCTGCAGAGCTGAGTGCCAGTGCCGTTTTCTCCTGCTGCATTTTTTCTTCCTATATTGTTGCCTTGGACACTATTTACGTATATATCACTAAAAAATGTACTTGGCATATCTTTGGCTTATTGGAGTTTTCTGATGTCAAATCATTAAATTGATAGCATGGCTTTTAGTTATGACTGAGCATTTTCTGTTGCTATAAGTTGTGGGTTTGCACTATACTTTGGGTATCTGTATTGGTTTCATCTCATTTCTGTTTGTCTTTTGCTCTTTGTAACAGTTTACAGTATAAAACAATAAGGAAAGTTTCTTCGTCGAACGCCAAGAAAAGTTATGGCTTGGGTTTTTTTCGGAGAACTTTACACTGTTAGCTAAATGTCACAGAGCAACACAGAATCAACCAATAAAGTGCTGTTTAAATGTTATCTCCAGTAATTATTTGGGTTATTATTTTGTTAAATCTGATGTTATTCTAATTTCTTTATTATCTAACCTACTGGGCAATCTTAGAAGATTACAATTATTCAGATGATGATGATGATGTGAAAGTTGTTATGTTTATAATAATTTGTTTTAAAACTTTTATTATTTTACTTCCCTTCTGTTTTGATATTAAAATGCATTTTAATATTTCAACTGATGTCAAAATGGTCTGCTCTTTTTTTTATTTTGTAATGTGCTTTGAACTACATTTTGCAAGTAAAAATAAATAAATAAAATAAGTGGAAAGGGCTGAGGCATGTCTTGGAGGGTGATAGCAAAGGTGCAATTCTTATTTTATTTTGTATTTATGCATATCATGGCTTTGCTGGAGGTGCCAAAGTTATGTACATGTGATAGTGTCATATAATTAGATTTCTGTTGTTCTTGTAAAACCATTTAATATAAATCAAATTTGTTTGAATCTAAAGAAACGTTCACAATAGGCTATTTCATTAGGACACTAACAGAAAAAGATATGACATTCATACAACCATGTAATCAACATACACTATAAGGGTGTATTATGTAAACAGGAAATGTGTATATTAATGTATAGTTGCCACAGATGATTTAGTGGTCTTTTCCCTTTAACGCTCAGCTTCTGTTGTTTCGACATGCCTGCTATCTGCACTGACCTTTCTGTTGGAAACCAGCTTCGTTTGACAAAAACGCTAAACTAAACTCGCTAACGTGCTACTTTTCAGTCCATGAATGTGGGTCAGAGTGTTTACACCGACACCTGCAGCTGGTTTCAGATCTGCTTCATTCAGATGATGTTTGTTGTCGACTTTGCGTCCAGCAGCTGGCGGTCACCTGCTGCGACGTGAAAAGGCCGCGACTGGCATCTGTGCTGAGCTGGGAGAAATAAAAGCTTGTTTATGTGCCGGACAATGACCTCAGCAGATCGGGCCTGGACTATTGTGATCCAGTTTGTATGTGTCTGTTGGCTGCTGGGGACACGATGTCAGTCACAGTGCTGCATTCCCCTGTCCAAATATATCCGAATAACAATGTAGCTCATAAAACTGAACTGACCTGTGATGCTGTCAAGGTCTTCCTCCCTAGTCTGGATCAAACGGAAGTACATTTCAGGATAAAGTGTGACCTGACTCACGCGCAGGATGTTCGCTCTTTGTGTGTTGCTGTTCTCAAAATCGCTACGCTACGGAAACAAACACAACCTTTGAGATAGCTATAGCTACATGCTGGAAATGGCAAGTTTTGAAGAAAATTTGGATCGTGCAACAAGCCAGGCCTGCTTGCTTCTTTCAGGAAATGATTTACAAAGAATACGGCACTTACTCTCTAACTGGAACGTTTTGGGACAGATTGGCTCTTACACTGGTGAGAGCAAATTACTAATTTAAAGAGCTCACGTTACAGTATTGAGGGTACAGTTAAATTCATTTAACATTTTATGTGGCGTTTTCTTTTGCTGGGTGCAAATGTTCTACCAAAACAAATTTCTTCCCGAGACTATTTTGCAGAGCCACCATTGCTGCGTCCGGAGCTTAGCACCGCCCAAGGCGATTGTGATTGCTTTAAAAAAATGCAAACAACCCAGAGCCTTTTCTTTCCCCCTATCCTAGAATGCATCTGTGGTGTAACCAGACCTATCTCCACAGCTGGCAATGTGAGACTACTCCACCCCTGAATCAAGTTGATATCTTCTACTATTTCACATGACAAATGTAAAAAAAAAAAAACCAGCTTTTACCAAGATTGGTTTTCTCTCAAATCTTAAACTTTATTTTTTTTCTTTTCCTTCCTGAGACTCGGGTGCATCACTAGCATATTTCCGAACAGCACATACTAGTATCCCTGCAGATGCATGTATTATAAATGGGTTCTCCTGTGTGTGTGTGTGTGTGTGTGTGTGTGTGTGTGTGTGTGTCTCACCACTCTCTCTGGGCTCTCCTGTTCGTCTGTGGAGCCGCTGTGGTGAGGGTTGCGTTGTGGGGCGGAGGGGGATCTGTTAGAGGGGGGCGACCGCCTCTTGTCTTTTACCTGCCAACACAGTAGAAGATAGTGTTAAGTCACTTTGAAATATTCATGCAGCAGCAGTTTTTTGGTGTGCTTTTACCCTTTAACTCAACTAAAAAGATGATCTGTTTCTCTATAGCAGCTTTGCACTGCAGCTTCTGGCAGAAAATGTAAAGCACATGGGGACCGAGACGCGAATTTATTTTAACAACCACTGACATTCTCGGCTCCAGTGAAGCTACTGAACTGAAGAAAACCGGTTGTACTGAGAAGCTCCAAGCTCCCAGGTTTGAATATATGTAACAGTGTGTGTGTGTGTGTGTGTGTGTGTGTGTGTGTGTGTGTGTGTGTGTGTGTGTGTGTGTGTGTGTGTGTGTGTGTGTGTGTGTGTGTGTGTGTGTGAGGCATACAAAGTTGTGGGTTTGTTGTACTACTACCACTACTCTGAGGTACTCTGTATGCGGACCATGCATTGCTACTACCAATCCACTTAACTGGAGGATGTGGCCGTGACTCCATCTTTAGAGCACAGAGGCAGTAAAAATGACAACGTGGCTTTTTATCTCTGAGGAAGTTAAACTCATCATTATCCTCTGTACATTAATGATGGCCTTGTTTTCTCTTCTATGACTGAATTTATTTTAACTTTCTGTAACTTCATGATTTGGGATAAGGTTCTCTCAATGGAGAAGGTTTTAGCTGGAGGGGGTAAATTATATTTCTCTCCTGTTGACCTGTTTATTGAACTTAATCTATATACTAATATGAATCCCCCAGAATGTTTACTATCATTTTTATCCTTTGATTTTATTTGTGATGTGTGTGTTTTATTCCCTTGACTGCAACAGAATTTCTCTGCTGGATTGTTATTGTTGGACTGAATCAAACTGCGCTGTTTTCTTTTTTTTTTACCCCTTACCTCCTTTCTGAAGGAAACGTGTCATGTCCCAGCCTCCCGTATCTCCTTCCTCTACTTGCTTCATAAACTCTCACATGGTTAATCTTGTAAAAACATCCTGTCCTAGCACTTCACCTGTTGTCAGGCCACTGAGACACGTACCCACTACACATTTCAAGTGCAGATTGTGAGCTAGATTCCCAAAAGAACTACTGCTATACATATTCATTTTATGTTTTCAAAAAGATAGTTTACTCATTAAGATTCATTTTTGCCAACCAAAATATCTCTTCTTCTTTTTAACACACACACACACACACACATACACACACACACACACACACACACACACACACACACACACACACACACAAAAACATGAAGCTAGAATTATTTAGTGTATGTCCTGTGTATGGAGGTTAAGTACACAATCAAAAATAATGCACAACTCTCTTCATAAAGTATAATAATGCAATCATTTTACACATATTAGATGAGAGCAAGAGATAACATCCTCTTTAAAGTCAATTTTTCTGCTGAAAAGCAAACGGTAACATCTGTGGCCAATGATTTCAGTCATCAAACCCGCAGTGTCGTATAAGAATCGCTCCACTGAGTTAAAGTGTCGTCTGCACCATATTCAGAGCTGAAGTACAGCATGTTGTTACTGTGTGGAGGACAGATGGGGCTTTTAAAGGGATCGAGAACACAGAAATAAAACATCTTCTTATCAGTGAATACCAATGTAGACTGTTGGTTTCGGTTTGTCATCAGGGAAATGATGATAATAGGCTTAATAATATTATAATGCTGTTGTTTTGCACTTTGCTTTTTTGATTTCTTCCCTCAGAGTTGAAGGGCCAATATTGCACAGAGTACTCAGCTCCTCTACAATTCTATAGATAAACTGAGGGAAAAACACTCACTTAAAATAGATCCTGATTTCTTTCTTGTGTCATCTTCCAGGTGAATATTTAGTTTCCTTTAGTTTTCCAGTAGGACTTTTGGGTCTTTGTTATTGACATGATTGACTAAGCCCTTTGACTTTGCAACAAGTTAATAACAGCGACTTCACGCAGAGGCTCTGGCTTAGAGGCCCCTGAGCTCTTGGGCCCTTGGACCCGGGCCCGGTAGCCCCATTCGGTAATCCACCCATGTGTTGATCATCTCATCATTATTCCATTTTTTAAGGCCTAAAATCACCTACTCACTTTGGCGTTACAGCTCTTACTAAAGAACGACAGTAGCATGGTTGGTTTATGTATTTGCACGAGCAGAAGGAGGTCTGCGTTTACTTACAGCTGGATCTCTGGTCTGGCTGAAAACATGGCTGTCCTCTTGGTCTCTGTCAGAGTCTGAAAAAAAAAAAAAAAAAACTCAGTAAGATTAACTAAGATCTTATCTAGTTCAATTAAGAGGAGACTGCAATGAAGTGCATTCATTCTAAGCTTTTTCATCACATTGCATAGGAGAGTCATACATTAAAAATAAGAATGGGAAGCCATTTCCTGAATTGGCGGAATTAATTTAATTGACTGTCCTGTAGATAAAAGCACATAAACAGGGATTCAGTTAAATTAAATTTCAATTAAATTTAACATATGTCCAATAACCTTACAATATTTTAAACAGGACAGAAATGAGGTACATAGAAAAAGGAATTGTTGATTGTTCTACTCCAACTTTATCCTATAATGGGTTAAAGAGGACAAAACAGATGACTTTACTGATTTTTGTTCTCTTTTTTATGGAAAGGGTTATTTTTTACAATTTCTACATTATGTGTTTAGTCTGCCCTTGTGTTGACTGTGATTGTGTATCCCTAACTAATTCCTGAAACTTTGGGAACTAATGCACTGTATCTGAGGATCTCAGTGTCCAATTTTCTTCTATTACTTCTAAATTAAAAATGTACTGGATGTGTTCCACTTCTGCTTCAGACATTTTACTCTAGGGTCAGTTTGAAATTGCATCATCAGCTCTCACTGCATGTGTTCACACACATATATAGAATATTAAAAGATATGAGCATATTTTTCACACCTGACACATACGGTATGTTTCTGCAATTATCTGTAAAAAGTTAAATTAAATCAGGAACATTTCTGATTTTGTTTCAATGGACATTTAATAAAAACAGTCTACATGCAGGATGACACCAGTCACCACTGAAACGCCATCCAAACAGGACTGTATCGTATAACAGTAAATTAGCTCCAGTAGCATTCTTAAGAAGGTGTAGCATCGGGTGTTCATGACAGGCTCGTACATATGGAGTTCAAACAGTGACATGGCCGTCAGTCTAAAGCTTTTGAGACAGCGATTTTGAGATTCTTTCCGTAGTCTTGGTCATGCCTCTGCACCGGCTACACAAGCCTCTCCAAACGCTCCACTCAGACACTTTTAGGAAACCATTGGTACTACTCGAACTGCTCCAAATCATCCATGACAGAAGTGACATTGTCATAATAAACAAACATACAAATACCACTGAAAAAAATAAAGAATTTGGTGGCTATCAAATTTTATGAGCATTATTAGCAATATGTCTACTAAATGTGCTTGTTAAGGTTAAGTCCAGTTTGTCCATATCAACGTTGTTTCATTTCCGGGATTGCTCCGTTGCCGCCGGACTTCCCGCCAGATGTCCATTACCTTCCGCTTTCTTTGTGTTGGAATTTTAAACTCCGGTGGATTTCTGAGGACTATGGTTAAGTGTTCCTCAGATCTCTGCAGGGTAAATCCAGACAGCTAGCTAGACTATCTGTCCAATCGGAGTTTTCTGTTGCACGACTAAAACAACCTTTGAATGTACACGTTCCACCAAAACAAGTTCCTTCCCGAAGGCTATTTTGCAGAGCCGCTCTTGCTCCGTCGGGCGCTTAGCGCCGCTCAAGACGATATTGATTGGTTTAAAGAAATACCAATAAACCAGAGATCATTTTTCTCCCATGCCCGAATGCTGTGTGGACTAGACAGACCCTCCTCCACAGCGTTGTGTGGGAAGGTCTGGCAATGCAAGAGTAAAGTCCATTTGAATGTCACTTCCAGGAAACAGTGCTGAAACAAGTGCTCTGAAATAGTGGAAAGAAGAGGAAGAAGAAGTAGAAGTATGGCTTATACTGTATACAGCCAGTAGAAACCAGTAGAGAACAGCTGAAAACAACAGCACCAGCACCAACCAGTCCACGACACAGTTAATTAAAGTGACGCCATGAGACAATAGTGAACTGTTTCACTTACAGTAATCAAAGCCAACAAAGACAAATACCCAGAAAGCTGCTGCAAAGATGTCACAAAGACATGACAGCATGGAGGCCGGTGGAAATGTTACGGTGGCTACTTGTTTTTTATATCCGATATACATATAATACATAGGTATATAACTTGTTCAGTCTCTCTATAAAACTTGGGTGCCGACTAATTTGAAATGATGTTCGAATGCCGCTTGCATGAAGAAGGCTATAATTTGTTGCTGAGATAGCATTAGCACCACGTTGGAGCTGGAGCCGATAAGTACCCGTGACTACTGCAGAGTCATTTGTCCCGGGAATGAATGCCTATTTTAACCTTTCCCACTTAAGATAAAAGCCAGATGTTAGTGGGTGTTAGTGTTTTTTTTTTTTGTCCAGTTGGAAAGGGGCTTTACAGTAGACATGTTTGTTGTGGCACTGAAATGTACCACTGTATAAAAGTCGTATAAAGAAAAAAATAATTTCACACTGATTTAGGGCTCGGAGGAATGTTATTGGTGCAGCCAAATACAGTAAAGCAGACTGGACCTTAGACCAGATCCCATGGCCTTCTTCCGGACGCTTTGATGTCCACTTAGACTTTTAAACACATTTGTTATCCATCGATCAGTCATCACTGAGAGCTAATGCACGCTATAAAAGCAGAAACAATGCCAGCAGGAACTAAATAGCCCGAGTGTTTGTAGCACCAATGAAAGAAACCCTCATGTAATTCACATTAGCTGGTAGAATTTTTGAATACTATTAAGAATAGAAACTATGATGTGAGAATTAAAAACTACAACAGTATATCCACACAGTAACTTTGTTGGCTACTAAGGAAACAGCAGCACTGGGCAGAGCCATTATTTAAAGAAGTCACTGATTTAACCAAAAAGTCTTTTGAATGTATAGAAGCTCCTCTCCTGGTCGGTTTACCATCAGTCCATCATATCTCTTTTGGGAATCACTTAGCTTTCTTTCCATAGCTGTGGCCCCTTAGCTATCACCTTCCTCACAGTGCTTCCTTCATGTGATCACTTTTTAACTGCTGTAGCTTAGCTAGCTGTGTGTGTGTGTGTGTGTGTGTGTGTTTGTGTATTTAAATGTGTGTTTGAATGTGTGCGTGTGTGTGTTTGGACGTGTAGAGTGTCAGCATGCATGTCGTGCCTGTTTGGGTGGGTTGGAGCTATCTGGTATCCAGCAGGTCACAGGAACACATAACACACATTCACTAAATGCCCAGTGGTCAGTGTATCAGTCACAATCATGGAATAGAACAAGTTTTGGAGAGATAGACCCTTTACACATAAAGTGATACACTCTCAAGGGAAGAGAACCGAGACATCAAAACCATCCCTGAGGCCCTGGTCAACACATTCTCACTCCCATCTTGTAATATGTAGCCTACAGACGCATGTTCAGGTGTCTTTGTCGTTGTTATTGACGCTAAAAGTCTCCTTTAGCGGCATATCTAAACACGCTTCTGAACGCGCTTGGTTGGGACTGTTGGCGTCACTTTTAACACAGTTAGGTTAAGGAAAAGGTTGTGGGTGGGCTTACGTTTCCATGACACGCGGGAGACGGTTGGGTTTAAGAAAAGAAGAACGGACAGTTGAGTTTAGGAAACATGACACGTGGGACACAATCCCTGGTCTCCTGGGTGAAAGTCCTGCACCACCACAACCAACCTCCCTACGCGGATTTTTGGCCTTTCATACTACTCGCTACCGTAGTCGCTCTTAGTCCTACGTCATCTTCAAACCCTGTGTAGATGCTGCTCTCCCTGGTGCGTTCTACAAACCCGCTGAAGGGCGCTTTTTTTTGTCGCTTCCGACGCTGACAGCCACTGTCCAAATGTCCGTATTTTACGAGTTCGGAGTGAGAACGGGTTGCCCTGGTAGATCACTGACTGCTGCTTCTACAGCGATGAACATAGTGGGCCCAATGTTCAGACTACAATAAATTTAATATTTAATGGTATTGTTAGACTTCTCAGTTAACAATCTGTTGTGGAAACTGAGCAGATCCAGAACCCCAACATCTACAAATGAAAAACGGTATGATTTAATGGTCTCTTTGCTAGGCTATTTAATGAAAATCTTAAACAGATTCTGGTGGGTTTTTTTTTAAATAGTGCAGATAATTCAACCCATTTTAAACACTAAATCTTACATAGTTTAGATATTCTGATATTTTGTTTGACCAGAAAATTCAGTTTGGGTCACATACTCTGTCAAACAGAGATGTTCAGCGTGCCGTGTTGAGACCAAGGCTTTCTAACTATTATTTTAGTCCTGAGTGACTGGCATTGCATCAGGTGCAGCAGCAACAACAACAGGTGCGACCACTACACTGCTGTACTAATGGCCTGAACGTGGAAGTCAGAGTCCAAGTCCTCACTGCTGTGTTTCATTAAGCTACAGCAGACACAACAATCACAGTAATGTGCAGGATGACACTGTTGTCAAGCAATCTTAGTTATCAAAGTGGTATAGTGGCATAGTAAGTATTTAATTAAATTTTTAATTTTTACGTCTTGATCGCTATAAATATGTGAGTACAGTCGATAGAAAAAAAAAAAACCGAGCCGAATCGGTGCGGTCAATACGCAGTAGCTGCAGCTACGTCTACGAGCTTCCACTTACTGTAGCTGAAAACGGCAGTTGTCGGGGCAAGTTTTAGAGTGCATTTGTGCCTCAATCACAGCTCAGTGGAAACTCGTAGAGGTAGCTTTAGCAACTCCAGTTTGCTAGGACCGATTGAGGTCGGATTTTTTTTAATCGAAAGTACTCGCATATTTATAGCGATCAAGATTAACGTAAAAATTGGCCGGAATTTTCCTTTAAAGCAACACTATGTAACTTTTAGCTGCAGTTGTAGTTCCAATGAGACAAGTTTCCTGAGCTCTGAGTTTATAAACTGTAGTCACTCCTCTAAAGAAAAACAGAATATTTCAGCTTAAGTATTATCAGCTACAGTTAGACTTGTGTAACTGACAGCAGCTTTACACTGCAGCTCTGTGTGACAGACAGACAGCAGCAGGTGGAGGAGGTGGCACACCCTGAACAGAGAAGAGGAATGGACAGAGGAGGAGGTGGTGAAGATTTGAAATGCTTCACAGCCCGGTCTTATTATAGATCAGACTCACACATCTGCAGGCCTCCACATGCCTGATGACCGCCCAATCAGCATGGACCCTCAACCTTCTGCCATACCGATTCAGGGTTCCTGTTGAAAGTGAATGTTGTATGACTATATAATCCGTAGACTATATCATAGTGGGATCTGTATCGCTCTCTATCTTAAGTGTGTGCAGGATGCAACAGCCCTCCTGTCTTAATGAAATTACTGAGTGGGACATATGGAGAGAGGGTGAAACTGCAGGTTTTATCAATCCTAAAGGTCGGGGAAACTGAAATTTCTTTAGAGAGGAGTTGATTTAATTTACACATTCTCAAAATCAAATTTATCAAGACCCGACAATTCCCCCCAAGAGCAATTGCATTTATTGCAGCGGTGGCAATGACAAATGTCCTTTTAACAGGCATAAATGTCTGACAGAACTGGCTATTGGTGGGCCGCCATTTGCCTCGATGAATAGCATCTTTGCTTTGAGAACTGGTCCTATAACTTTATTTGAAAGAGCAGATACATACTGTATATCCCAGTCCCAGTAAGATCATTTCTACTGTTGATCACGTCCCTCTTCCATGTGCCAGGCTCGACTGAACCAAAGAGGGTTCGTCTTTGTCCAAACTGTTGAAACCATCACAATCAGAGAGCTTACCAACACAGCTGTGCCATGAAAAAAACGCTTGTGCAAAGCAGATTTAATCTCAAAGAAGAAAAAAAAACAAAAAAACTAAGGTACCAAATGCTTACTTAGGGTGTCAAGATGTGTATATTATTGCAGTGGAACACATCAACATAAAAAATATGTATGCTCACACATCCGTGCACCAATGTATCAAAAGAATATCCAGTAGGCTAAAACCAAAATGCACAAACAAGTGAAAGCAAGGTTGCTTCTTGTCTGGGATGCACGCTCCTAGACAAACTAATTAAATGTCACATTATTTCCCAGTGATTCTATTCATAAATTAAAATGAATAGTCATCTGTCCAATTGGTACAAAAAGGTTGAATCCATAATAATGTAGTGGGTAAGACGCTAATATGATCCATGGCAGCTACTATGCAGCTAAAGAGTGTCAGTTCTTGCTGCCTGACTGCTCTTCGATGGGCTCTGAAAAGATCAGAGCACAAACCAGAAAGCTAAAGAGCTTGTTGGCGCTGTCAGCCACTCTGCAGTTCGTCTAACAGGAGGTGGATTATGTTGTCATGAGTAGATTTGATAATGCAGGTGGGTTTGTTAGTGAGATTGTAGAGATATCTGTGATGTTAACTTTCAACAGCACCGAGTTTGTGCATAGGGCTTAGCCTTATTTTACTATATCAGATTTACGTGCAATCATTCTAAGATTTGTTATGAAAGTGTGGAACAAGGAATTAAGTATATTTACATATTCACACCAAGAAGCTTCATGGCTGCAGCATTTCTCTCATAGTGAGAAGGACCAGTCCAGCCATCTGGAGCTAGATACTATCTGCCCTAACATCACGATCGCTAAAGGCTCGGACACACCAACCCGACTACCGACCGTCTGCGCGTGCGCGAGACGTAATACGTCTCCATAACAGCAGGCGGCGCTAATCTGTATTGTCACCCAAAAAAATAAAACCGGCAGCTGATTGGACGAACGCGTCACGTGGGTCTGGCTTCTCCCGAATTTCAAAACAGACCATAAAGGCGGCTCGTTTGGAATACGATCTCATATTTCATGAAAATAGTTCACCGAAACGTGTTTCTGAAAAATTTTAAGCGAGAAATAGGCCGTGCAGTTGCTGAATCTGCCTTCATTTCAGATCAACAAAGGTCAGTTTTTAAAAGGCGTTCGTCACGCTCATCCCGCTGGTCATTTCCGGTAATTGGATATTGAGTCCGACTGCCCACTGGCCGATTTAACATGTCAAATTGGCCCAAATGAACGCCGATGGCTCCTCCGACTGATGACGGCACGGAACACACCAAACAGACTCGGGTCACCGACCACGCCAGACTGTCCGATGGGCAATAATTGGGTTGGTGTGTAAAGTAACCCACCTATTCATCCCATGCCTTTAAGTACCCGCACTTGTGGTTGCAGTTACCTCACTGGTTCTGTTCTCCACTGTTAGAACTAAAAAAGCCTTTCAGTAGTCAGAGTTGTAAAAGCAAGTTGTCATACCAAATTGAAAATAATTCAAATGTCAGCGCCTTACAAAACAATACAAAACAATCCATATGACAATGCAAATCTACAGTATATGAAAACAGCGCACGCATGGATGTAATTTTATATGTTCCATACATCCTCCAACCATGTAAAACTGTGGCCTGTATGTATACAACAACGCTGAGCCCTCCACCTTCTCACTCACTGTATTAGCATTTACTCACTTGTGAATTTTGTAAATGTAATGTAAATGGGCTGTATTTATATAGCGCTTTTCTAGTCTTAACGACTATTTAAAGCTTTTACATAGTACAGGAACCATTCACCATTCTCACACATTCATACACTGCGGCCGAGGCTGCCATACAAGGTGCCACCTGCTCATCAGATGAACATTCACACACACATTTACACACTGATGGCGCAGCATCGGGAGCAATTCAGAGTGTCTTGCCCAGGGACACTTCTACATGGGACTGCAGGGCCAGGGATCGAACCTAATGCTTACATCTTGTGTATCTCAGGCTCTGCCAGGAGGTTTGTGAGTTCAGGGCCAGTCTGTGTCACGCCAACTCACTTTTGTTCCACTGAACACTCCCAGCTTGGGGTCATCCGTATGTTCCCAAGGTCCTCGTTGTAAGAGATTGGTAAGGGCAATCTTCACAATTTAAATTGCAAAAGAACGAAGGGAGATGGACATTTCAAATGCAGTTTGAATGGTTAAAATCCATTCAGCCACTGTGGAGATATCAATGTCTGGAAAGGAAGACAAGAAAACTGCCTGCCACAAATTTGAGGGCATAGGTTGCAAGGAGTATAACATCAGTAGGCAATAAGCTGTATGCGGGCTCTCAAGGAGCCCAGGCCATAAACACATAAGAAAATCAATTTTTTTTGTGTGGAGAGGGACTTTAAAGTTCAGGAAAGTTCCCCTTCATGGTTAAAGAAACCAATGTTGCTGGTAGGAAACAGGAAACGAAACAAGGTCCCTTGTTTTGAGGGACCAGAATGTCAATATTGGACAATTCTCCAAAACCGCAAATTACGTTTAGTAATTATTAATAATTACTAAACGTTTACTAAAACTAAACTTACTAATTATTAATTAATAGTTTTAAAACCTTTCCAATGTGTGTCCAGTAAGGTCACACTCTTTGTACAGACAACCATTGTGTACTGTAGCAGTATTACAACGGTAAGCTGCTAATTTATCACTCGCACAACTGCAAGAAGCTTCTAGCCAAGAAATCCTAACCTTTGCTCAATTCTAAGAGTCTAAACAAGTGTTGTTTTCTGTGAGGACAGCCAAAAGCCCGGCTGATAGCTGTGACTCTGCAGACCGCTCCAGACTCCTGTCAGGGATTGTTATGGTGCGATGTGAGCTGAATAGTTCTTGTTGTCCTGCTCTGACTTACAGCAGCAGCCTTGTGAAATGGACCCTGCTGCTCTAAGCCTATTAGAGATGGACACGTTAATTTTGTTATAGTTGGCTCAGTAATGGCAGGACTCGGCATCAGGTGTCCACCCAAAGAAAACAACCACCCATCTGCTATTTAAACATTGATAACATTTCTTTGACATAAAACACTGCAGCAACGATGCAGCACATGAGAGACAGCTGAGGATGTGAGTTTGTGATTTATTTGTGGCCGCAGGTATTATCAGCAGAGGCCAGATATCGACAAAAATGGGTTTTCTCCTCACGCACTTACATAAGAGTACACACACAGAGGAAATACCGCAACACTTTTTCACAGTTGGTGGCAGCCTGAGTGCATAACACAATACGTATTGAGTCTAATTTTAGGACAATCACAAGAACGGAGGAGGGAAACCGTTTCTATTCTAGAGACGAGACTGACTGCAAATACTCCAACGAATAACATCAGTTCTAAAAAAACACACTGAGATTTAGAAATCAGTATCTCTAGTTTATTCTGAGAGCGGGAACACTGAAGAGTTTCCTGAGGCAGGCCACACATGAATAAAATAGCAGTGTATGGCTGTTTTTCCTTTTTAAATGAATTTATTTTTCCACACTTTCCCAGAATTGTATACCTATTGATTTATCTTCATGTGCAGTTTGTGTACTGTGTGTAGGTACTTATGTGTGTGAATTCACATGAATGGAGCCACAAACACATATGGAGCCTACAATCAATAAGGAAAGATCAATTGTAAATATATGACAATATTTATTGTCTGTATGAAAAACAAAATAACAGCATCACATTGATCTTTAAAGAGCAGCATCCAAAAATTGTTCATGGGCACAAAGATGATTGGACAGATATGATGATGTAAGAATTAGTAAATGAGAGGACAGATGAAAGACAGATTACAGTTAATGACTCAGTTTACCCAATTTAAAAAAACATATTTTCCTACTTATCAATTTAAGTAGCCAATCAGATGGTTGTGTTGTTATTGGCTGAAGTTTTGCCTCCACCAACACACAATGAACGGGAAAAGAATTTCCCCTCTGTCAACAGTTTTTTGAGCGCCTATTAATTACTAATTGTAGTTAACACATTGGGCTGTTTACAGTTAGGTCTGTGTATAATTCAAACTAACAAGAACATGTTTCTGGAAAGACAGTCCACTGGTTTACGTTTACAGATACGGTAAAGGTCAGTTTACTTGTCGTGAGGAATGCAACTCCGCCTGTGAAAACATGGAAATGGAGAGCCTTCCAGCCCCTAGCATTACACGCTAGAAGCTAAGCTTGAAAGAAGTGGGCATTTGCTATTGGTTGCATTATGAGAAATGTAGGATTTAGTGTTATTGGAGTTTGACCCAGACTAAAAAGTCAAGATATCTTAGCCTCAGCAGCTTAAATTTCTGCTCATTCTGTCTCTTGTCCTTCCAACATTTTAATGGAAGTACAGTAGGCCTACTATATCACTGGAGAACCCCTTTAAATGGGATTTTCTAAGCTGAGGGCATCACAAACAAAATGTCCAGGCTTTGTTGTGGCTATGTACTGTAGTCTGTCATTTGCATCTGACATAACTGACATTTAATCACTTTATCATTAAGTTGTATTATATTATATTTGGTGTTCAAGAGAAAGAGAGCTTTATTTGTCAATCCACAAAGCACATGTAATTGGCAGTTGAAATGGTTTTTTTACGCATACCCCTCTTTATACACACAGCTAAATGACATGTAATACACACAGCAAATGCAATTCACTGCCACTGCCATGGCTGAAAATGTATGAAGCGCTGCATCTTTGAGCCACTTTAGATAAAAACATCCACCAAACAGCCTAATGTCCAAACCGTTCGAGATTAGTGGGATAGATCCCAGCGCGTCTCCTGGCCATTTGAAACATCAGATGGCCAAAACAAGACACATCCGCTGGCGTGGGGCTCTGGACAGGAAATGCCTCCATGTAAACAGGAAAATGAGATAGTCTTGACAGATACACTTGACACATGGTGAGAGACACTGTGAGGTCTCTCACATTTTTGAGTGATTCAAAATTTGCAACACACTAAAACTGAGAAACTGTATTTCTCAGTGTTAGAATAAATATATTTAAATTGTGTATTAGATATTAACACGTGACATGTGCTCTCGAGTCATTTGTTTACATGAGTCTTCCTTCCTGAAAAATCCTCTCGGCTCTCTGAGGGAAGTTCACCCTCGTACGTACGTCAAGCCATGTTTCCTCATGAGGTCTCCCGCCTGAACTGCCCAATCAACTCTTGACCCTACTTCCTGGTCTACGATTAACCCCACCCACAACCGCAACCTACACCACCACCACCCAAAGTCTGTCGCCAGGAAACTGCCATTATCATCCATCATTTCATTCTATGTCATTTACTCTCGGCTCAATGGATACACACACACAAATGATACCTGCTGCTTTTCCATTTTGTTCCGGCAACGTGTAACCTCAAAATAACAGATTATGTTGTCTTAAAGCATCCACGACAACAAAACTACACAACACTTGACACTTAAGACTTTATTTGTAGCATCATACTCAGACCTGTGAGCCCTGTAACAATATGTACAGACAGAATTAGAGGAGAGTTTACTTACTGGCCTCCGTTTAAACAAGCTGCAGTAAAGAGGGGCATGGCAGCTGCCATTATTATGATGGGGAGACGTCAACAACTACCATATGGACAAACATATTAAACATGATCAAATATGCTGAGAGTGTACAATGACAGAACATACTAAAAATACTAAAATCTGTAGCCAAGCTTCAGTACATATAGTTGTATTCAGGGAACTGTAATTATTACAGTTGTTAAATAAATTATTATAACAATTGTTATCAAACTATCTTAAGCAACAATTGCAGCACCATCGGCTGACAATCTGCTATTTTATCATTTATTTCAAAACATGATTAGCGTGATAGCCACAGAATAAGTGGTGCAACACAGGGAAGGCACATACTGTTGTTATCTCAGCTGTACATGTTGAGTTATGCAAGAACCCTTTTTGGACACATTTGATGAGGAATCTCATGGCCCTCAGAGTAGCTTCACAGTATTTATCCCATTTTGTTGCCATCTCAAATTGTTTACCACACAGCTCAGTGAACGACTGTTGACTGTCCGTGCTAATGCCGTCATGTTCACTGGAATTTCAGTACCACTTAGCTGACACTGCAAAAGATTTAACTTGATAAATAATGTAGGCTTAGTTCTTTCATAAAAGTATATCAGTCTGAGTCTTATCTTAAGTCCAGCTTAATACAGCTGGACTCCTTCAAACAATTGGTTGAAAGCAATAAATCACCAGCAGCAGAAAACAGTACATCAGTCCAAAAATGTCCTAAACGGGAATATATTTGATAATGAAAGGCAGGAAAAACACCTAACTAGCAATGCCCTTGTAAAAAAAAAGTTGCTGGAAAGTATAATCTGCATTTTAGATTAGTTTGATATTGTTTTTGAAATCAGAATGTTTGATGTAATGTAATAATAATATTATAAGCACATTACATTACAATTTCTGTGGCCCAAAAATTACCCATTGCATGCATGTAATCTGGTTCCACACATGTCTTGGTGGTCCTCCATCACAGAGTGAGTGTGATTTGGCTACAGCAGCCTCTGTACCCACTTTGGGCCAACGTACATACCAGGCTGGTGGAGCTGTAGTTGGGGGGCAAACAGATCCTATGACCGTCACACTGCAGCTGTCGCTGCTGTGTAACATTCAGACAGGGGCTATTTGGCTATTTAAATGGCTGCATAATGCCACCAGCAGCTCTGCTCAAGGCCATTTAAACTTATTTTTGACTGGTACACCCTATTATTATTATTATTATTATTATGATAAATTAGAGTTAAGTTGCTTTACTAATTGTTGTGATGCTCCCAGTGTTGGATGCCCCACCCATCTGACACACCTATAGGCTTAAATATATGCTATGAATAATTTTCAAGTGTTATTTGACCCAGGTCACATTACAAAACAGTCTTATAAACTTGGAGTCATAGTGACATGCCACACTGCAAATAGTTATACCTCAGTGAACGCTCAAGTGTTTGTAACCAGCAACTGGCATGTTGGAATAAACACAAGCGGCAGCTGTCCTACTAAAACCGTCTTTGCATTTAAACAGCGCGCTATTGTTATGCTCTCCCAAGTCAGCAATGTGGAGTCTGCCGGCTGCTACGTAAACTATTCTGCATAGCTCGCAGCAGTTCCTGAGCTGCCAAATGTTGAAGCAATATTTCAGAAAATTGAACACATTCTCAGGCTGATTTAAAACGAAAACATACAGCCACAGAGTCCAGACCCAGAGCAACAAAGGCATGCCGCTGAAGCTTTATACTGCAAGCTTATCAGTCCCCTTTAACTGTGACTTCTAACACCTGATTCCCTCTCTGCACAGAGCAACAACACAGAGCCCTCAGGTGTCAGCAGACTGCACTGTGTCGTCAGCACACTTTATTAAATCACATCCATCCAGCCTACCTTAATTCTCAGCCTCTTCCAGTGGTTCAAAGGTGACGGACCTCCACCTGCAGCTCAAATCTCAGCTTCTCTCTCTTTTCCTATGTTCCTAATGACTCCCTCTCTGTAACATTCACGTCCTGTCTGTCCTCAGCTGCTCTCCTTAACTAATTGTTATTGGTATTTTTTAAACTTTTCCCCCTCTTTCTATCTAAAGCCTTTGCCCCTTGTCACCAGCCAGCCTGTTGCTCCCCTCACTGAAACCTCAGGCCTGGCCCAGGCCCATGGCATCTCTAGGAGGGACGCATCCAGCAGCCTGATTGGCCGGAGGGCAGAGATGCCCCCATATTAGGGCAGCAAGAGGCGGGACTGCATGACTACGATAAAGGAGGGAGGAGAAGAAGATAACAAAGTTTGTAAAATAGTAGACTATCTGTCTGAGTCGTGAGACTACTGACTGTTTCTCTCTCTGTCTCTCAGATGCCTGCAGCATGTGTTCACACAAAACCCAGCAAACATGTCATGGTTTTATGAAATCCATCACCATCTGTGTCAAAAGGAGATGTTGAGTTTGACAATTCAGGCACAAAAATAGAGATGTGCTGATAGGTGACTTGAATTGGCTCAAAGGTGATAAAATGCTAACTTTTTGCAGCTCTTGAAATTTGATTTTAAATGATCTGAGACAAAGTTTTTTGCTTCTTTTGCACGAGATCAGCACAATTATCAGGCAAAACTAACTACAGGGACTACTTTCCCTGTTTCCAGGAGGAATTCAAAATGATATAGTAATCTATGTACAAATAGACCTGGCTACATCAGCAATTTAATGATATATACATTCTCAAAGGTAGACTACAGGCTATAAAATAAAAGCTCAAGGGTTAGTCTTTCTACTTTGGATAATGCTCCTCCTCATCTACAATCCAACTGTACACTGCTGAGTCTGCATGTATAAGTGCCAGAGTGATTGATCTGCCATTAAGTTCTGATCACTTAATAAGCAAGTTTTCCAATGGGACAGCTTCCAAAAAATGTACCCTGTTCATGGTAATAAAGGATCTTTCTTTATGGATTAAAAAACTAGCTGATACACTTTGTGTTACATCAGACATGGCGTTTCTCTCTCGTAAGTTGTTTGGATCTCAATGTCCCAGCTGAGCGATCTAACTTCAAACCTAGGAGCCAAAATACATCAGAAAACATGCTCTAATGAAATCCTAACGTTCTTTAGATGCCTGCATGAACTTTCCAACAACTGATGTTGTTAGGAAGTTATTTTTAAAAGCAAATGGCTCAAAATAGGAGCAGCAGGCCTTGGATCTCATTTTAGAGAAAGTGTGTCTTCCTGCAACTGCTGTTTGTTGTGTGTGTGTGTATTTTGCTTGTCTCTGTAATGCATTTCAGCATGTCCTGTGTGGATCTTCTGTTTTTTTTATTTGATTAGGACAATGCACATTAATCAACATTTCTGTAAATGCGCCAGTGTTAGCCAGTCGGCAAATTTTTAATTGTAGTCCTAGCTGCACGCATGCCTTTATGGTGGGAAGAAACCGGTGCACCCGGAGGAAACCCACGCAAGCACGGGGAGAATTATTATATAATGATTTGTAGTAAATCAGCTGGTTGCAAAGCTGAGGTAAATATGGAAAGGTTCAGACGTCCCAAACAGCGAGCCAAAGTCCACCCTGGTCAGAGAAATATAAAAAGGCCCCTCACACCTCCCAAGACACCCAGACTGGAAGAGACACAAATCAACTACAAATGACCTGGCCACTTGTTGCGGTTAATTTGTCTCTCTTTGTGATCATTTTGCATCGCTTTGTGGTCACTCTCTGTACTTTTTCTGCATCTCTTTGTGGTTGTTGGGCACCTTTTTGTAGTTTTCTTGCACCTCTTTGTAGTCATTTCATGTCTCTTTGTAGTTGTTTTGTTTTTGTAGACATTTTACAAAACTTTGTGGTCATTTTGAGTCTCGTTGTAGTTGTAGGTGACTCTTTCAGCGACACTGTACAGGTGAAGCCCGCTTTCTATGACACTTTGTTGAACTTTGTAGCTAAATTCTATTTTTCTCTACATTGAGGTCAGTGAGGTCTCACTGGGTGGGGTTAAGTACCTTGCGCGAGGACACTTCAGCATGGTGTATGTATGAGGGCTTGATCCACAGGTATTAACCACATATATGCTGTATCTGAACTCATAGCACCTGCCACCTGGGGAAAGAAATTCAAGGTGGAACTAATGAGAACAAAGGAAGACTGACACAATTTCATGCTCACTGAGGTGAAATGAAGTGAAGAGGCGTTCACTCCAGTGGAAGTAATTCAGCTGGCTAAAAGAAGTTTAACGGACACTGTAAAGTAAATCCCAAACACAACTGTATCACGCAAAGCTGCCTGAAGATTCTACCCCTGAATGATTAACAGCAGGAGAAAATGTCTATTACATATTTATGAAGACTATTACTGACTAAAGTCTCTCTAAAGAAGATGTTAGTGGTACTGGCAGCCAATCCTCAGACCAAAATCATAAATATTCAGCACGATACAATAAAACTAATCTGACTTCTGCTTAAGTCTGGGGAAGTGCTGAAAGAACAGACAGCTGATCACTTAAGTCTGTAAAAAGTAATCAATAAAAACAATCAAGCGCTGTACACTGCTGCTGGTTCCATTAATTCTGACTGGTTTGTTATTTTCTAAAGATGTGGTAACACTGGATTTCACTCCTCATTTTATTTCTATGTGTTGTCCAGACAAAATACATGGTACACCTGCACAGGTGTTTTCACTTCCTCTTCCTGTTCTCTGGACTGTGTGTACAAACTGCACTTAATTGACATCTCAGTTGGTTTTGTTTTATCTGGACAACTTCCAACTTCATGTCATTCTCATTAGTTCATGAAGTTTGGTGTACTCGCATAATTCCCATCGTCATAAATCCACCAAACTACAACCTGAGCATAGGTCTGATTAGCTGAAATATGTAAATAAAAAAACCTGCGTAGGTGTGCAGATCCTTTAAGCCCTTACCCAGACCCCGGGGCTTTATAAACCACATTCAACTGCGGAGCAATGCCCCTGTCCCCCAAACCATTACTCCACCGTGGTCTAAGTAAAGCACTATCCAGCCCACAGCCCTACAGTTGAGCTATGGATGTGTCTCTAGCCAGCGAGCCGTGCAGAGGTGGGGTGGTAGGGTGGAAGATGCTGTCAGCGCAGATCAGGCAGCCAGCACTGTGTCAGCTAACATGGTCATTGTTGCGCTCCAGCTTGCACACAAAGCCAGGATTTAGATATGGCGGAGGCCTAGGACCCTGAAACAAGGGCTGGGCCGGACAGGGCGGAGGGATGGAGGGTGACAGAGATGGAGAGAGGGAGGAGCCAGTATCTGTATGCGATGTTGCAACTTATTTCTCTTGGTGATTTCGATATTTAGTTAAAGGCTTCTCTTCAAAGATAGCAGTGACAGATGCAGTGACATGCTCATATGATATTGTACAGAAGCTTGGCAGACACACAAGGGTCTGTGAATGAAATGTGGTTTTTGATTGGTGGGAGTGAGGATGTTCAGGAGAGACAAAAAGGGGAGAGCTAACGGAGGACGGAGGAGGAGTAGAGTGGTCTGGGTGGGGCGTGTTGACGGGTGAAGGAGGGGTGAGGAGGGGGATGTGCTGCTTGGTTGGCATGAGGCTCGAGGTCCCACCAGACCACAGCTATGCCCTTGTCAGCACTTAAATGGGCCAAGAAACTGGAGCAGGGTTGTGTGTGTGCCAATGGTAAGCAGCCGTTATATGAGCAGGATCATTTTGTCGATATGATAATAATGCTCGATCAGAACTAGGTTGTAAGACTTGTTGTTGAATTGTTGTGTAAAGAATGGATAAAGAAAGCTTGAAGAAGTTCAAACCTTCTTTCTCACCTCCGCACAGCCGACCAATCACGGTGTGAAGAGGGTGTGAGCTCCTTGGTTTCGGAAGGGTACCGAAATGTTCGGACAGAGCCCCCCAGAAAGATGTGGAGGGAGGGGGTTTTCCAAAGCCATTTGATCATCCAACAAACAAACTGATACACAGCTTGAGCAGATAACCTACAAAGTGTTTTCAGTGACACAATGCTCATTTCCTCCCTCGGCTTCGCCTTGACCTGCAACTGAACAACCTTTCTGTGTGCTGACCTGACCTCTGGGTATTAATAGAGATGAAAGTGAGGGGTTAATTTCTCCAAATGCTACAGTATACATATGTATATCCTTTGTGGATACCTGTGGTTAAATAAACAATGAACTAAAATATTAATATAGTGAGGCTGTAACAAAGAACAAGTGTCAGCCATGGAGAGGAGGTGAATTACAAAGTATGAACATTTCCGATTAAACAGCAGTTATCGCTGTCCATAGAAAAGTAGTATCATCAACTATGATTGAATGTTCTGCCAAGAAACTTTATCTCCTCAGTTGTCTAATGCTAAAAAAGAGGGTTCAGCGATGTTTTAGGGATGTTAACATTGAATCAAATGACAACAAACTGCAGCTTTTAACCATTTTAGGGTATGGGTTTTTCAGTATTTTGGTTTCCTAGCTGCACATATATTCATTAACCCATCTTTATAAAACTGTAAACAGCAGTTTTCACAAAACAACCTCAGACAAACTGAGTGTACCTTTTGTGCACATTCAGTGTCAAACTGCAGACAAAGTTAGCAGCTGATGGACAAAATCCCAAGACACCAGAGCAAAAACAAACATAAAAACCCAGTGAATTTTCATTAAATTAGAACAGAAACACAACTCTAATGGGATGGTCATGTTGCTCTGTGTCCAGTGGACAGGTAAGTAGGCTAGCCAGTTGTTTGTTAGTGTCTCTTTACTTCCAAATGCAATTCCACTGCATCATGTGCGGTGGTGAAGAGTGAATTTACACCGCTGACCAAATGAAAGGCTGCTTTGGGAATTTGGATCTCTAAGAGATTTAAACCATCCAGTTTTGTACAACAAAGGCCTAGTGCAAGAATAAGCAAACAGAATAACACAAAACAGTGCCTCCATCTGGCAACCTAGCATAGCTGCTAATAAGGCACAAACCTTTCAGTTAGTTATTACAAAACCTCATCATTCAGATCACACCACCTTATATTATGTATCATCACAAGGAGTACAGATGTGACCAAACATTAGCCACTGTATACTAGGACAAGATAAATGGCCAAAAGACCATCTGATCCGCTTTCTACCAACCAAAAAGCATTGCACAGTTTGTGCATTCAATGTAGCATCAACAAATGAACAAAGGATGAGTCTGAAATTGTTCCATTTCCACACAAGATGTAGAGTCTCTTCCACTGACTGTAAGAGACTGATTTTAGATTGAGTTTCAGTTCCTGGATCATCAAACCACAAATTGTACCATAAAAGCCATGTCCAATTGTATGCCATGTCCACTGTCCAATCATAAGAGCCAATCCAATCAAAATGCCATGAAGTGAGCACTTTCTAAAATAAGTACAAATATGAGAACTACATTATACCGCCACAGACAAACAGTGAAACGAAATGTTACATTACGATGTGTTCATGGTGGATGAAGGGTGTGGATATCTGCCTTCAATTCTGACAACCTTGAGTCTGATTCTCAACTCATGTCAGACTGTTTTACTTTTTACAGAAATAATTACTCATTTAATTCTGAACTAACCCGTAAATTGTCAAACAGTTTGAACTGCCCAACCTCACTAAATTGAAAGTTTACCCTAACCAAAGTTTTACTTAAATTTAAAGCTAATCTGAACCAAAGTACCTCCCAAAGCAACCATCAGGTAATCTTTCTATGGGACAAGAAAGAGATAATGGAAATGTTTTTGTCATATAATCCATTTAATCATTATATGACAATAATGTTCCAGTTTTTGTACCCACTAAAAATGTGCTGTTTTACAAAAATGTTGTGGTGCTTTTTATGGAGGTTGTGTTTCTCCGTGGAGTAGAGGAAGATTATTCATCCTGACCTGTATTGGAGGAAGGCGTCCAGGTGACTCTAAATATTCCACGCAGACACTCACACATGGTCCACAGCAGGAAGCCGATGGAGGGAACACACTGATGGAGCAGCCCACACACGGGCTGTGGGGCTGGGAGAGCTGGGTGACAGAGCTGGGGGGAGGCAGGTGGGCTTTGGAGGCGATCTGAGGATGGGTTTGACTGTTTGGGCCCACGGGAGACCAAGCTACACTGTCAGTGTGGATCACAAACAGAAAGAGAGAGAGAGATAGATAGAGAGAGAGAGAGAGGGTGGATGAGTCCCAGGATTGTGGGAGAGAGGGATGGATGAATGGATGAAGGGAGAAAGAGGGATAGAGAGGAGGGGGGTCAACAGAAAGAGAGAGTCAGAAGAAGAGAGGGACTGTCTCATCAGTGTGTGTGTATATATCAACATATGGACCACTGAACTTTCTTTTTCTTCCACAAACCACCATAGAGTGAGCTTTAGACATCAGGTATGTATGTGTGAGTGAGTGTGTGTGAGGGAGAGGCGACAGCAGCGAGACAGGACAGAATAGGGGTGTATTAGCGCTAGTGGACAGTCAGCAGTTTGCTCCGGCCCTCTGTAAAGCCCCGCTCCATTGTTTGCGGTGCTGGAGGCTTTAGCTGTGGCCCAGCAGGGCCTTGTTACTGGGCTTAGAGGGGCTGGACACTGGATACCAGTCAGACACAACCACAGCAAACACACCTTGGTCGGGGCAACACAACCTCTGCTTATGGCAGTTTATAACTAAACAAAGATTCATTTTATGGCTATATTTTCTTTTTTTAAACAAATCTCATGAAAATTAATCTGTCTCTCAATACTTTCCAACTCCCCTGTCGATGGCTCTCTCCTCCAAGTCTGTTGGTTCCTACTGAAGGAAAATAAAAAAAAAACTCAAACAGGAGTACATAGTGTAGGTTGATACAGGGTTCTCCGCACATCTTCTGGCAGCATGCAACTGAATCAGGTGCCTCTCAGCTCGAGGACAGCAACCTTCCAGCAAAGGGGAAAAGGGAGCGGAGCACACTGATTGATTTGAACCTTTTAATTGTTCAAAAACGTTGCAACAGAACTGTGTCTTCGTTAGAGTCAAAGTGGACAAACGCAAAAGGCAAACACATATATAGCCAACCTAGAACAGGTGTGCAATTCTCATTGGATAATTGTTTGAACAGGATTTCAAATCTATTGGATAGTAGATCCAAAAAAGTGGGCGTTGCCATAGTCAAGTGACACACCCCATGCCCCGCAATCACATTAGGAACAAAAGAACACAGATATCTAAAATGACAAAGATAAAAGTAAACAAAGTACAAGTACCACATCTATCAAGTGTAACAAATTAAAGGAAACACGGCAAATTTGGTTCTTCATTTAGGCAAAAGGGCTCAACTGTGTTAACAGTATGAATCCAATACTGATAGGAGGAAATAGTGCATTTGTTGGGGACTATGTTCAGCTGCTAATTATTCCACATTTGGTACTCCAGTAAGTATTAACTGCAGCAGGACTGTGTATGTGGGATTGAGTCAAAACAACGTTGTTGGACAAAAATGGAGATTGCACAGAGAAATAAGACATATCAGACTTTGGTTATTCAGATAGTAGTTGTTAGAAGGATCAATTAATTTGTTGCAGTTGGTGTTTTCATGGGGTTCGTTGACATAAAGAACAATTTAGAATTTCTAACATCAGTACTTACACCCTAACAGTAATAACAATACAACAAAAGGTATAATAATACAAAATGTAATTATTTAGAAACAATGTATTTCTCATATTTATTATTTTAAATAGAGGCATCCGTCTGGATTCTGATTTATTTTAATACATTGCTTGTGTCAACATGTCAAAGGGGTGGAACTTGTGAAATTGTCAGAGCCATCCCTAACTCTAACTCTACATATGGTTAACAAATGCAAAATGACAGGACCTTTGTGTGCTTCTATATAGGCCTGCACGATATGAGGAAAATATGCAATATGTGATAACGTTGTTGAATATCGCAATAACGATATCACTTGCGATAAATACATTTTTTTTTATTGAATTAAAAAACAAATGAAAGTAAATCATTTACCAAAGATTTTTAGTCAACAACTTGAACACTGAATTGAATATAAAAGTAACCACTAAAAAAGGTTTATTTTACATTTTTCTTTCGCGATATGTAGCAGCCTTTTGCGTTGTGTTTATTGTGCCAGTTGATATCGCGATGATGATAAAAAAACGATAAATTGTGCAACCCTACTTCTAGACAGACCATCTCTAGTTACAGTCAATGTGATAATTGGACTGAGACTGATGTTAGGGATGTAATTCTTGCCAGATTCAGTAAGCCTTGTCTGTGATGGCTGCCCATCAGTGTTTCTAGGCCAAGTCATTAACTCTGGCTCCATCCTCGGTCCTGTCTCCTGCGTATGTCACAGTCCTTTCCTCTTCCTCTGTCTAATCGGAGGAAGGAGAGTTCTCAGCCTGAGGCCTCTTCATCTCTCCAGCTGAATCTCGGTCACACAGCCTGGCTCAGAGGGGCTGGTTGATGCTGCATCATGAGCTCAAGATTTCAAGAACCAGGGGCCAGGTTGGTTCAGTGGGTAGAGCAGGTGCACATATACTTGGGAAGTTTATGCCTAGACGCAGAGGTCCAGGGTTTGAATCGGACCTGTGACGATTTCCTGCATGTCTTCCCCCTCTCTCTCTCCCCTTTCTCACCTAGCTGTCCTATCAAATAAAGGCAGAAAAGCCCAAAAAATAATCTTAAAAAAAAATGTGCTGCACAATTACATTTCATGCAAAAGACCAGGCAATACAAGCGTGTATATTTTGCAGGTGATATATATATATATATATATATATATTTTATCAAGCTACTGACCCATGTGCTGCATGTTCAGCTCTGCATCCATTGGTATTACATTCATATATGGACAATTGTGCATAACATGTTTTAAGTCCAATGCCTATGTTGAGGGCAAAGGATGTGGAGGTTGTGATAGGCGTTGAAGGATTTTATTCTAAAAATGTGACCGGCGACCGGTGTGGCCCTAAAAAGGCCAGACTTAACCTGACTCCAATTCGATGGTCACTACACCCTGAATAGTGTTCGTTTACTGGTAGATCAGAGAAATAAAACTCAGGATTAAACTCAGTTAAAGTTATAACAAGCTTTAGTGAAGAATGATATTGCAAAATGCATGAACGTATCCATACGGATCAAAGATGAGTCTACCTCTCCCTGGCTAAACAGACAGAGGTTTCCCCAGCATGAGATGCCGCTAAGTTAAGATACTGCCTATTTATCCATTTCTGTCCCATCCCTGGTGGTGCTGTCATCAGTTTGGATACCTTAAAACCAGATGGCCTCTCATACCCCAGAGAAGTGGAGACAACAAGGTCAGCTTCATCAACTCTAAAAACCTCTTACTTCACTCTCACAAAATATATTAATATATTTTTTTTTAAATTATGACCAAAGCCCTTTCCTAACCTTTAGTAATTTCTGTAGACCAACCTTAACCACACTATAGTTTCCATGGATGGATATTAATGTAGTAGTGGTAATAGTCAGGCCGATAGTAATATAATGACAGACAGGAAACATGGGAAGAGAAAGACTGAAGGTTATTAGCAATAACTGAACCGGGAAAGTTGCGATTACATGGCATATGCCTTAGAAACCCTACGGCCAGACAATAACGTTAATAACGAACAATTAAGTGCTGCTTACCTGTCATCAAACAAAATCATTCAATACATACAAACGTTTGTAACAGTGTGCATTTTTTTTGTACAGTGCATTATTCAAATGGCTTTAAAAGCACTAAAAAAATAATTTTAGTGCTCTTGTTGGTGTTATTCATTGTTTTGTTAAATGTAATAGTTCAATATTTCATTATTTTGTTAGAATTATACAGCTGAATAAGTTTGATTATAACATTAGTATCTTTATGTTACTTTAAGGGCCTGTTAGCGCGTTTGTATTGAAGGAACTACGCAGCCTGAGCCACCAGGTGAAGTTAAATACAAAGTACATGGGTGAGCAGGGATAGTACCACGTAGACACCAAGGAGGGCTTATGGTTTTTTACCAGGGCAAGAAAGACAACAATGTTCTTTTGTTTGCTTGCCCAAACTGGAGAAAATAAACTTCCCAAAAAACGCCATCTTTGCCTAGGCAATGAACGTCTTTATTTTTCTGCCCAAGATCCATTCCTTAGGTGCCTTAGTGGCTGTTTGATTTAGTTTGTGTTAAGTATAAGACAATTCGCCACTACAGTGAGTTTTACCTTTTCTTTTTTTAATGGTTGACCTCTAATTCAACACAGTTGTGGTTTCTGACCCAGGGAGAGAACGTGTGATGCTTCCTCAGATCTCAGGGTGATAAATGTGGTTTCTGTACTCATTAGAAGCTGTGTTGGCCCGCCACATGCCTCAACTAATCCCTACAAAGTGCAGAGTAGTTGGTAGCTGAGTCATCGAGGACACACACACACACACACACACACACACACACACACACACACACACACACACACACACACAGCTAAAGCCCTGAGAGTCCTGTGGGTTTAACAGAGAGTGACTCAGAAGGACCACACAGGGTTTCTTCTCCCGATGCTGATCCTTCGGAGTCACTCAGACCTTCAAGCTTTAAAATGTGGTCGACAGCACTCCTCTACTTTCCCACCGTTCAGACAGATGAATAATTTGTCAGGGCAATCCAATTAATCACACACAGGAGAGAATTGAGAGACGATCTAAATTGGTTGATAATCTTCAGAAGCACGAGGGGATGAGTGCTCAGACACAGAATGTTTTATTTCCTTTATCAGTTTCCAGTCCTGCTGTAAAACCTGACCAGCTCAGGAGTAAAACAACATCATGACAGTATTTGGCCCCATTGGATTATTTTGCTAGAAAAACATACAATAACGGTAAATTATCCATATCAGTGACAAATGATAATAATGGAAATCCACTGTATTAACTTAAAGGACCCACTTTTAGCTTTATAATGGATAAACAACTCTTCCACTAAACACCGTAGTACACAGTAAAATCAGTTTAATGTACAGTTGCAATGCTGCAGGGCATCTCTGGCTGCTGTGGGGTTTGTCCGACGCTCATGCCTTTGGGAGAGAGGGAGGGAGAGTCTGTCAGTTAAAATCAACATTAAACATACAGTATCACACTGGCTCTATGTTTTATTAGTAGCATTAGTGTTGATTTACATTTCTTTGGGCTTGTTTAAAACTCCCTCCCCCCATACATTATTATGTTATTAATGATTTACAACTATTTGTAACCTTTATAACTTATATATAGCTTGCGGTCCGTAACAAAGGACTTGCTCACTTTCTTTATTAACCTGTTATGCTAGCAAGCTATTAAAATATTTCATTCATAGTGAGCCATCAATTAAAACCCCAGCAGAAGGGATTTTTCACAACCTGGCAAAGCACATTGTGTTCTTATTACTATAGTTACAAATTCTAAAACGTATAACTCTATACAGTTTGCCTTACTAGGGAGTTGCAGCAAAGTGACATATTATCCATCGTTCATCCATTGTAACGTAACATCCAACCAGTTGAGACTGTAGTGGAGCCCATTTCCCCCGCAGACTTCCGGCAAGGTACGATCAGAGCCTGCCGTGTGGGATGGGACTCCACCGTTTACTGTTTGCACCCTCGTCACCACATCTGTCCACTGACAGGACACTATGGTAATTAAAGTGCAAATGTTTTCTTCTCTTCTACACACTCACACACAGTAACGTCCACACATCATCCTGCTCTTCATCACATTGACCTGTTGTCAATTTTTCAATTACATTTCGCCATATTTGGTCTCATATTTTGGCAGTATTTGTGCCGAATTCGTACTGGATCTCAGTTCTATTTCTGTTTTAATAAGCGGCTTGTTTTCTTGCTTGTTCACTTGAAACATGTTAATCAGGGTTTTCTCTCTTTTTTTAATCACTGTGCAAATCACCTTCATGTCTTCACAGATTTAATTTATTACACATCACATCAGAATGTTCAGTGTATACAGTACCAGCTGTAGCTCCTTTGGTCCTTCCTTTGGCATCGTGGAGATGAAACATCTGCATGGAGAGTAACAATGAGTAGAAAATTAATCAATTTTTAATGTAAACATCCCTCCACCAGAGAGTTGTACAGTGTATTTCTTGTATCTACAGGTTTTATAGGTTTTGTGGGTTAAATGCTTCTTTGTCTTATTCTTCTTATTACTATACGTTATTATTATGTTTCGAACGTTATTGTCTATATTATTTACTATTACGGTATTACATTATTCAATACTGTTAGATAGCACGATATCTACAAAACCTACTGAATTAAGTTTTGTGGAAAGTTTGACAATGGACCAAAAAACAAGTCATTAGCTGTGAATGTGGACTCCTTATTTCAAAACAAATCTCTTGTTGCCGGCTGCACCCATTTCAGCTTTAACGGAATTGATGTTTAAATATTTGCCCTGCGAATTTCATCCTAATCGCAGCCTGTGTACCTGAACACAGTTTCTAGGAGCGAAATCTGAAAGCAAATGCTGCCAGGTCCAGTTAGCCTTGGGTATAAAACTTAAACCTCAACCTGCCACGCACACGCTCACATGCACGCTCACACACACACACACACACACACACACACACACACACACACACACACACACACACACACACACACACACACACACACACACACACACACACACACACACACACTTTGAAGGTCACTGGACGGGTGGGGCTGGATGGTTAACAGGGAGACAGAAATAACCTCCAGGGTTGGGCTCTGCTGCGTTCCATGACCCCTGCCGACACTGAATAGTTTACATACTGGGGAGTGAAATGTTGACGGTACCTCAGAGGACATACGTGTGTGTGTGTGTGTGTGTGTCCACACAGCTCACTCTGGGTCAGTAGGGGTGTATTTATCAAACAGCACGTCTCAGCCTGATCTGCAGTCAGCAGAGACTGGGTGTGTTTGAGTCTCTCATTTAGACCACCCATAAACAACCAGTGGACCACAACTGGACTCTGAGTTTTTGTTCAAACACTCTGGACTGGACCGTGACCAGTTCAGTTAAACGTGTAATACGTTACAGGCAGCAAAGACAGGATTTAGTAATGTACAGGTGCACATGCAGAGATGAAAATTTTACTTGTATTTACTTAGTGATGAGTTGTGTTTATGAGAGATGTGAGTGACACCTCCCAAGCTTTTTTCACACTTTTAATCTACCCAAATCAAATTTTCAGACTCATTCTGCTGGACTCTAATTTACGGTTTAATCCTTAAGGAACACATTTTATTTACAGTCTATGGGAACAACAAGAGAAGAGCTTAGACACTGTGTGGCAGTCACTTTTAACCTGCACCAATACTGCACACAAGTGTTAGACATATGCTACTGCAACATGACCAAATTACCTCCTACTGGAAATTATCCAGTCCACAATTTTTCTCAAGTTTGCTTTGAACATAGCAGTCTTATCAACCCAGCCTCTTATTTCAGAAAGAATGAACAGTAACGGTTACCAATAAAAGGTAAGCTTACTACTTCTTTGCTTTGAGCCAGTCACTCAAACAGACAAGCCTGTTTACATTTTCAGACAACAGGGAAGCTCGCTTCTTTTGTACAACATGCCCAGACAGTGAAAACAACCTTTCAGAAGGTACTGATGTGGCCGGTGTTGCTAAGTACTTGCTTGCAAGGCGGGCCATTTCACCGTGTGCCCCTAAGAGGCTCTGCCTTGTAGCGATTCCAGACATTGCTCAATGGAACCATTTGGCAACTTTTTAAAAGTAAACTTTCCATTCAGAATCTTATTGCCATCCATTTCGGCGTCATGCGATATTATCAATCTTAAATTGTGTGTTTTATAAACATATTACATATTAACACAGAAGAAAATATAAAACCAAAAATAAACAAAACAAAATACTTTGCTATTCATATAGACATTACCATACATGCCTCACTTTTAAATGTGTTTAGCATCCTACTTTTTAGTATTTTTTTTTTTAAATCTTTGTACCATATTTTCATTTCCTCATCTAAAAGATTCCATATATGTACTCCTTTTACCGATATACATCTTCTAAATTATTGTTAATTTTTGAAAGTTAACATTTGTTTTTTTTTAAATGTCTTAACATGAATGAAAAATAAGCCGCAAAAAAAGGTACGTATAAAGGCTTTAGCCCCCCTACACGTTATTGTAATTGAATATTAGGGGTGCATGATCTATAGACTCAATATCGCTATCGCGACATCACGTTGCGCAATATTATATCAAAAGTGTCGCGATAAGTATGCAATATTTTGTTTACTTTGTGGAGCACTGCATCCCTTCCGTTAGCTGTGTGGCTTAGTTGTGTTTGATTTAGAGCTTGAAACGCTGTAATGATCATATTTCATTGGCTAGTTAGCGTGCCACTTGCACATGTTGGTACACGTCAGCGCACGGGTCTACTACATGACAAACCCCGTGGAGCGTACCACGTGTGTGCATATTAACGGTGTAAGTGAAGAAATAGATAGACAACAAAACAGAACAAATCAGAGAAGCGAAGAGAAAAGTTCTGTTCTCTTTATTTATTTATTTGATACTGTACAACCAGTAGAACATGTCCTGTTCCATAGACATGGTTATTTATTCATTCATGTTGGACCAGTCCAGTATGTGTTATTTGTCATGAATCTATTTTGATGCCTTTTCCGTAACTTTTTGTAATTTTACATATGTTTAAAAATATCGAAATGAATATTGATATCGCACTATTCATAATCGATATCGCAATATCACATTTTGTTAATATCGTGCAACCCTATTTAATATGCAACTTCATTTTATACAATAAGGCTATATTTAGTATGGTGTCCCTGCTCCGTCTCTCTTTCAGTTAGTTTAAAAGACCCCTGCTGTATCCTATACAGATAGTTACAGACAGTGAGCGAACATCATGTACCTTAAACAGCCGGCTGGAGTGTGAGCAGAGCAGCGGGACACGGAGGACATCAGCGGGGCATCAGTCTGAAACCGGAGAGACAGCAGTTTGAGAGACGACCAACGATGAAACGATAACCACCGATATACTCACAGTAACACAGCATTGTGAACGTTCCCCTCGTGCTAAAACAGCAGCAGGACTATCGGACTGGCCGACATGTAAACTGTGAAACTCGACTAACTTGACGCAACATGCGCGCCGCAGGCAGGCACCGTTAGGTCTCACTCATTCCGAGCCATATGTTGGATGTCTAATAATAGATGTGTTCGAGGTCAACTGTGCGTTACACGCCATGTACGGAGAACTTGTTGGTGCGTTAATCCACAATAGATCGCCTATAAACCAGATACTGGAGAGCTGCAGAAAGACGCAGAATCCTTTAAAACCAATATTAGTAGAAAAACAAACAAACATTTAAATCTCTTTTGGACTCGAAATGTATTTGGTGCTTTATCCTCATACCTTCATTTCTCTGAAATAGCCGTCGGGGTTTGAAAGTCTGCCCGGAAACTTTTCAGCCTCACCCCCCAGAAAGTCGAAGCTTTCTGAGCACCAAAACGCCCGCAGCATCTCCGCGCAGGACATACAGACAAAGGTTGCTCGTCCATGATTTCAGGTGGCATCAAACATGAGTTTTTTTTTTTTTACCAAAACCATCTTCCAGTATAAAAGCTGAATAAACAAGCTCTCCAGTGTGCCGCCATGGCCGCCCCTGCTGACCGGTCCCGGCGCAGTAATAGTTAACGCTCCTCCTCCGCGCTGATGGGCGCGCAGATGGAGGATTATGGGAATGCATGGAGACAGAGAGGCCACAGCAGGTCTATTGTATTGGGAAACAAAATCACAGCAGGCGGCCTAGAGGACAGCCCAGCTGCCCCAGTTATAATAATAGTAGCCTAACAGCCGCATATTACTAGTAAAGTAGCCTAACCCTGATGGTGGTTCTACTCAGAGCAGTTCTTATTAGGGGGTTAAATCACACTAGCCTATTTACTGATATCACAAAGTCTGCCATGATATGATTTCGATTAAGACGATACATAAGCCTATTTAACACAATGGGTTAGATTCAGTGTTCGAACTATACCGTGACAGGAATTGATGGGTCAAACTACAAACAGCCAACCACAAATAGTCTATAAACAAAGCATCAGGCTGTCTTTGAGATTCCACATGAACAACGGTTAAAGTTACTCAGGCTACCGAAGAATACCATAATTCCTCCGTTCAATTAGGCCTAAGTGATGCACCCCAAGCTTCCATCCTTATTAAACAGCCATGTATATATGGGCTCTTCCAGTCTCTCCACTGCTGGCTGTTCCAATTTAACGGGAGAGGGGTTAGGGTGGTGACCGGCCTCCGATGAACTGCTACCACCATCTTCAGCCAGAGAGGACCTTATTTCTTCAGCTTCTTGCGTTGTCAGCCCGGCGGGAGGTGTGCTAACAGGGCTTGGAGCAGGTCAATCTGCCGTGCTATTAACGTCATCGTTGAACGATTTCACAAATTTATTCACAAAATTAATTAAACTGCCTTGTTTTCTTTTTGCCATGGCTATATGATGCTAACTGCTGAATGGATTTCGAGGATTTGGCGCGCCGATTAATGGCCTCCAACGTTTAGATTTTTTTCTGTGAATCTTTGAGTTAACATGTACTAAACATGAGTTGAATTTGCACCGCAGCGCCGCCACGCCTTGATGCTCATGACAAGAACAGCATGTATAAGTTATCTTTATTGAAGTGAATTAGGTTCAAATCGCCGACACGCATGAATGAATGATATTTTTGCAATAGTAACCTAGACATAATAATCCACGATGATCACATTACACAAAACTGAAATTGCACGTCAAAATGACCACATTTTTAGAGACCCCCCCAAAATTTCACAAATCACGTTTTCTGGGGAGCCCATGTCTCATTAAGGGGAGCCGAGCAACCCCTAGCTCCCCTGTAGTACGCACCCTGGTTAAATGTATATATATTTACAAAAAGCATCTAAAATATGATTAGTCAATTTCAATACAGAGCTCTTCCAGACAAACTCCTCTTTCCAAAGAATAAATATGAGGTGGGAATTTCAAAAGAAAGGCGGACGTTTTCACTTTGTATGGATAATATTGGATCATTGAGGATTGAATCGATATATTGATCCAGATTGATGTATCGTTACACCCGTCGCTCTTATATTGATCCATTGGTCTCAGGTTCTTGACTTAACATAGATTCCCTTTGGGTAAAGAGGTTGTAGCTGTGACAGACAACATGAAATGTCTCACCGTTTTCAATCTCATTTTGCAGGTGAACTCTTTATGTGCTGCTGTTGCTTCAAAAACTGCAGCTGAACTTCAGTTCCCACTGGAGAGGAAGAGAGGCTGTCTGACTCCTGTCCAAATAAGATCCTCTGCACAGATATTATACTGAATAGTATTATACACACTAACACACTATACAAAATTACAGGAAACCAGCGTTTTTATAATTTTTTTTATTGTAGCCTCAATATGGTGTGCAGCTGTAATATGAAGGGAAAATACTCTGCTCAAGACCAGGAGCAAAAACTGAGATCAGGATATTTGCACTTTCAACTGTGCTCTGTGACTTTTCAACTATAATTGTTGACAACCGTCATTTCCGACGGAGGCTCTGGCCCGGGGGTCCGTTCAGTAATCCATCCATGCCTCCACTCTTTGCACTGGTCCAGGATTAAAGAGAGCCACCTTTGATCCAATCCAACTGGTCTGTGTGCACGACGGCTGTAGAAGTCTCTTTACGTTAGGGCTGGGCATCGTTTTGATTTGAACAATTCTGATTCTTCCTTTCGATTCAAGTTCTTATCGTTTCTAGATTCCGATTCTTTGATGGGTGGAGTTGAAACGGGTCACATGCTTTTTTCACAGATAAGAGGAACATTTTATTTTGATTCAAAAGTAAGTTTACATTTTTACAAGGCTTTTTCCAACGTCAAAATAAAGCCACTTTGCCGCTTATACTGTGCGCCGTGGCTGCAACACAACAAGGGCCTGGAAGTAAAGTGGCCGCTACGGAATGGTTATTATGTTACGGGAACGGTTCTCGATGCCCAATCCTAGTCATTATGCTATGCCCCTTTCTCCACCAAGAAATTCTCCAGGTACAATTACCAACCTCAGTCCTCATGAGCCTCAGATCTCGCACTTAACCTCACTCTGAGAGCCACAACCACCATTACCTCACGCCTAAGTCTTGCTCCATCCACTTCTACACCTGCATCTCACTCCCTGCATCCTGTTGACGAACACCGAGCAGCGTTAAGGCCCATCTAAAGTGACACCCTGTAACTCTAGCATGAGAAATAAAACTCAGTAGAGCAATTTCACTGAGTGAGAACATCATGATGAATGAACGTAACAAACCTTTTCTTCACATCCTGTTTACAGAGAGAAGGCCGTCCTACAGCAAACAGACTTTCTGCACAGAAACATTAGTCAGAGACGCACTGCAGCTCTGGAAACTATTCTGGTTGGTTGTTATGCACCCTCAGGTCAAAGTCAATAAAAAAACAATAAAGATCCATTATTTATTTTTTTTAAGATAGTTTTTTGGGCATTTTAGGCCTTTATTTGTATAGGACAGCTGAAGACATGAAGGGGGAAGAGGGTAACGACATGCAGCAAAGGTCCGCAGGTCGGAGTACAAACCAGCGGCTGCTGCGTCGAGGATTTAACCTCTATATATGGGCGCCTGCTCTACCAGGTGAGCTCCCCAGGCGTCCGACGAGATCCAGTTTTAGGAAAATGTAGCTCAGCGTAAATTCAGACAGGGAGACTTCTATTACGTGGCTTCTCTCCCTTTCACTGATCAGCTGGGCGGTGGGTTTTACGGTTCTGTATACCAATTAGGAGCGGGCACTTAGGTTCTGACCAATCACAGCTGACTACCGTGTTTTAAAGCGGTTCTCTCTGCTGCTTCTGTCAGTTGTTTTTCAGACTATAGTGCGACCCGCCTCCTCCCCTTCGACTTCCAGGCCTTTTAGACGTGTTCTCGGTCTTCTCCCGGCTGTCGGCTTGTGTTTCGTCTTCGGCTTTTTCTCGCCACCACCAGTGTCTGGTTTCCATTGGGGGATGTGTTTGGTTTTCCTAAACCATGACATTTGCATAGATGCCCCTTAACAATGGAGACTAATCTCCAAATAACTTGTGTTTGTATTTACTTGGTTATCTTGTTAATAAATGTTTGCATATCTGCAACAAAGTCTCTCCTGATTGAAATGACCTCAGTGCAGGTTCTAGGAATAAAACGTTGGAGGACATTAGTATGAAACGAACAGTAGTAGTAGCCTAAGTGAGATTGTTTGGGAGTTTTTGATGCTTTCAGGTGCGCAAATATTGTAGTTTTGCCAAGATCTGAATGTTGAGAACTCGTCCATACAGGAGAGTATTTGGTGAAACCATATCTTTTACATTAGACCACTATGTGAAGGTGCTTGAGACTTTGATCTAGCAGTTTAACGAGTTATACATAGGCTTTTTCCTAAGCAATCATCAAGAGTGGGATGAAGTCCATTGTGTCATTTAATATTTCTTATTTTCCATAGCCCTGAACAGTCACTTTATGAAATCATTGAATATACTGTATATGTATCAGAGAACACATGAAGATGAACTATAAACAGACTGGAACAGGTTTGATTTGAAGACATTTATTGAGAGTAATTTCTTTATAAAGAGGAAGGAGATAAGAACATGTTCACAATAACTGCCCCAGAGCTTTTTTTATATATAAGCTCCCTGCTACTGGTAAACATTAGCCTGACGTGGTCCTACTCAGATTCTAGTCAGAATGTTCCCGACCTCAAATTTTGTGGGCGGGGCTAAGTTTGGCTGGCATCCAGGCTAGGTAAACATGCTTCTTAGGACAGTTTCCATAACAACCACCTCCTCACTAATTGGTAGTTTCAATCACTCCACACAGTGGAAATTAAAGCAAACTTTCAATCTATTGTACGCACTGCTGACTTAAGTATTCAATGTATTTATTTTAAAAACGTCTGTTTCTCATTTACAGCACAGGCACAGCACACCAGCTGGAACATTAATTATTCCAGCAAACTGAAATGATCAATTACGAAAAGAATCAAACTTTACTCCCTGAGATTAGCTGGGATAAAAACAACTTCCACTGAGGCGGATGTTGTAGAAAATGAATGCATTGGGATTGGTCAAATCGGCCACCATTGACCTACATTGCAATTGAATTTCCACTGTAGCGAGTAGTATAAAGTAACGGGGGATTGCAGAGGTTGGTTGGAGTGGTGGATGGGTAAAACACAGGACTTTCACCTGAGAGAGCGGGGTTCGCATTCCACGTGTGGCAATTTTTCAGCATTTTTTTATTTTTTATTTTTTTAAATAAGCCTTACCCAATGTTTCTTTCCTAAACCCAACCATTTATTGTTTTCCTAAGCGTGTTTTTGTCGTTATTTTCCGTGTGTTTGTCACTGTTTTCTTACTAAAGCCTTTGTCTGTGTTCTTTTCCTAAACCCAACCATTTTTTCTTTTTTCACAGGTGTGACGTTCTCGCAATAGTACATCGCATTCTCGCAACGTGGCGAGGCCACGTGGTGTGTATGTTTACATCAGCTGTATACATGCGTACAATAACACGCCATTTGGCTTTATGAAAGTGGCGTGTATATGATGCCATGTTGTGTAGTTTGAATCCCGGGCCAGCTTTGATAGTAAACAGCAAAGAGAGGCAAAGTAATTCTTACCTTAAAATAAAAAAAGGCATCCTTGAATAACCCTTGGCAGTACTTGGCATTTCACTGGTTTGATGGAACATTACTTGCACTAAAGCGGTGATAAGCCAGGTTTACTGAAAGTCCATCTTCCTTTGGACCTTAGCAAACCGGGGAAACTCTGCTCAGCTGAGAGGCCGTCTGGCTGATTTCTTAGCTCTAGAGTTTCCATGTTCATGGTGTTTCAGCAATTGTTTCAGCCGATGGTGCAAAATGCTTTAGAGTTTAAATACTAAAATAAATGTGCAACTATAGCACCGCAATGTGTTGAAGAGAAGGGTCCACACTGATGTTTTTCTTTTTTTTAATACTGTAGAATCTAACACAAGTCTTTGACGTTTGAGTCCTGGGTGAGAGGAGTGCTGTACTCAGAGTTCCAGTCCCTCTCAAACACAGCCTGCAGCTGTGATTGGACGGTTGGCTCCGGGGACTGTGATGCAGTCTGGTTGACAACCAATGCTGAGCCAGCTGTGCTCACAAAGTAGTCCCCTGACCAGTTAGATGTACCTGATGACAGAAAAAAATATTCTATTTTAGCACCTTTTCTTGAAGATATATCAGGGGTGTGCAATCAGATGTGATTGTTATTATTTTCATAACTGATTTAACCATGCAGAGTGTGTGCAGCCTTACCGATGTAGGCTATCTTGTCAGTCACCATGTACTTGTTGTGGTTGACTCTGGCAAAGGGAATCTCCTTCTGCTTGGGGCTCGCAGGCACCACAAACAGCCTCTGGGTAAGGGAAACAAGAGGTCATTTGGGTTATTGTTTTTACTTAAGAATCTGCTTAATATGTACAACTTCACGTAATATGTACAACACGTGAACATGGCCAAGTCTTTTTGGCGAATAAGAGCTACTCACCACCTGGATGTCCAGTTTGCTCTTGGGGTCATAAACTGAGGCCAGAGACTTCAGGAAAGGAAACATCATCGGTTGGGTGCTGGCCCAGCAGCTGATCAGCAGACGCACTTTGACCCGCTTCTCGTACCCGACGCGCCTCAGCTGGGTGTCGATGTCAGCCCAGTACCTGTAGAGGGCGCCACATGCAGCGTATGACTACATGCCACTTCGCATTAACCATTCAAATAAGTTCTGTCCCAACTCTATTCCACTTTATTTATCCTCAAATAAAAATGCTCAGAAAAAGACTTTGTGATATTTACACACTAACGCTTTATAGATTTCCCCTTGTTAAATCCATTATAATGTAGGGACAGAATTTGATAGGATGACTTTTGCTTACACTTTTCTAAAGGAAAAGTCAGGCGATCACCAGAGTCGAATATGTCAGTCAGGACCAGAGTGTTGGACTGACTGACCAATCCATCGATAGTGCCGTGCCGCATGGCTAAAATCTGACCTCCATTACCTTTAGCAGTTCTTAAGAGCTTCACTAACTATACTACTTGACTCTTCTCAACTATCCTCCCCTTAGTTATATTTCATGAGTCTCTGAACAGTTGTACCTTTTAGGGTGTGAAAACTCCATGGTGGGCAGGTAGTTCATGACAGCGATGTAGATGAAGCTCTCGGCATCCTCCATCACACTGAGGATGGACTGGAGGTCTGAAGTCCTGCCGGCTGCACAGAAGGACGGAGGGGAACTCTGAGAGACAGCGAGGAGAGAAAAGTTAATTATTTGTTAGTTTTTTTTAGCAACTTTTTAAACAATACAGAAGCCTCAGCAGACGATGAACCAATAAGGAGCAGTCGTCATTAGAAGTACATTGAAGAGTAGTCTCGTTTTGCCAGACCTTCCTCCACAGTGCTGCGGAGGAGGGTCTGGCTAGTCCACACAGCATTCTGGGATGGGAGAAAAACGGTTTAATGCTCTGGTTTATCGGCATTTCTTTAAACCAATCACAATCGTCTTAGACGGCACTAAGTGCCGGACTCAATGACGGTGCCTCTGCAAAATAGCCTTGGGAAGGAACTTGTTTTGTTGGAACGTGTGTACGTTCAAAAGTTGTTTGAGTCGTGCAACAGAAAACTCAGATTGGACAGAGAGTCTAGCTAGCTGTCTGGATTTACTCTGCGGAGATCTGAGGAGCAGTTAACCATAGTCCTCAGAAATCTTCCGGAGTTTTGAATGCCACTACAAAGATAGCGGAAAGTGACGGACATCTGGACGAAAATTAAGGACATCCGGCGGGATTTCCGGCGCCTGAACAATCCCGGGAATGAAACGTCCTCGATATAGACTAATTGAAGATAGAAGGTCAGCACTGAGCTGTGGGGTTAAGAAAGTCTTTTGTACATACACATCGATAGTAAAATAAATGATTTTGCATGCTGACATCTCAATGGTTACTGTCAGAGATAAAGAAAAACATTTCATAGGTGTAGATATGCCACCACTTTATATGAGGCATAACTAAATCGTATTGGTCTTCATAGTGTGGTATTAAAAAAAAAAAAAAACACACTGGTTACAGTCTTATGAAGCAGCATTAAAAACAAACTTTTCTTTCTTGTTTCTTCCAATTAATATACTGAAATAAAAACTAAAATCTCCCATCCTTTCCTCCCTGTATGTACTGTAGCTCACCGACAGGTAGACGCTGGACGGCGTGTTGTTGAGTGGCAGCTGGAGGGGCGTGTCCTTGTTGTAGAGGGTGGAGAAGCTGGAGGGCCACGGCGATGGGATGGACTGACTCTCCCCCAGGAACCAATAGGCTTCAAAGATCTTACCCAGGTCGGTGGCCAAGCAGCTGCAGTTGTAGACCACAGCGCCCAGCTCCTTCACCTACAGACCAACAGCAGAATATTAACTTATTCTCCATCAGAGATCTTTACAGCTTGTAGATTTCAAAACTTTGACAATGAACAGGAAAAAACAGCAGGAGCAAAATACACAGAAAATCATTTTATAAATGTTGCTCCAGGTCTTCTACAAAGTTTCAATTTCCAATTCCATTCTTTGACCAGACGATAATACTTTGACTTCACTTGAAGATTTGGATGTTTAGTGTCATTTAAGTTTCACACTGTGACAACTGACAAATGTCTAAAAGCACAGAATTGGTGTAGATGCATACACTTTAAATAAGGGGCAATATTTATGAACATATTTTGCATTACACTTAACTGGTAATTCCTGAGATTTTTAAAGTGTTCAGAAATTGCATAAAAGAATTGTCTCACAAAAACAGTTTTATGGGATGTTGGTGCACACTCTTAACAGGATGTTCATGGCAGTGACAAAATTAATATTAAAAAACCCATTAGAAAAGCTAAAACTGAGAAGTGGTTTGAGACCATGACAGTATTAAAGCAAATCCAAACTATTCTTTCAGCATGGCATGTGACTGAAGGTTTTAGCCAACACAAGAAACTTAGTTTCATTAACTGGCCTGGGATATTTTTTTATCAGACAGTCAAAGAGCTAAACAATAGTTAATTTCTTATTCACTTCCTCCCATGATTACTGTGTAAAATACTCATTCTGCCCACAAAGTTACAACAATATTCGGGTAAACCATCTAGGAAACTCTCATTCACACACATATCACATAAAGAAAATGTGATTGTGACTGATAGACTGTGAGAGTGTGTGTACCTGTGTGAGGGACCTCCAGTCCATGTTGGCACTGCCAATGTAAATGTGCTTCTTGTCCACAACCCAGAACTTTGTGTGGAGGACGCCTGAGGTGAGCTCTCTCATGTTAACTGTCCTGATATTAGCACCTGAAAGAGAGACAGACAGACAGACACACAGACACACACGTTGAATTAACTGAATAATGTTCTGCTACACAATACAAAGCCAAAATATATGAATTTTAAGATTGATGTTTTTAGGCAGAGGTTGCTGATACCCGGTATCAAACATTTAGCCATTTCAATGCATAAACTAAAATTAAAGTATTTTTTAGTCTATTTCATTTAGAAAAGATATCATGCAACAATAGTAAATAAATGTATCTCATAATTAATTTATCCCCAGTGTAGATTTATGCATAAAGCATTGCTTAATTTTAACCACATTGAGACTACTTTCTACTCTCTGATTGAACATACAGACCAGAGAATATACTAACCTATGGAAAGGTAAAAGTAATATGAAAACACTACTAACAAAGTTAATATAAGGGCTCAGAAATATGGTTGAAATTCATATCATGAGATTAATAATATTCTTTGTAATGTTTAAATATTTGATAAATATTTCATTAAACTGATGTTAAATGCAACTAAATGTGTTTCACTGTGATGCATTAAATCAGGCAAAACTCTTCACACGTAAAAAAAAAGAAAGAACTCATTTTGTTAGTTTATAATCATAATTTCTTCAGCATCATTACTTTGGACAACATAATGCTACAGATTCTGTCTGTCACACCCCGCTCTCTCCCCAGGTTTCCTGTCTCTCTACACTGGCAGCTCTCAAATGAAAGCAAAATGCCAATAAAAGATCCCAAAAACTAAATACAGAACATTGCAGGCTCAGTCTTGATATAAAGTCAATATCAACCCACACATCAGTTGACACATGGGTCAGAGACTCGCTGGTCTAAAGTAATCACCTGAGTTGTTGAGCAGTCGGAGGTCGCCTTGTGGTTGACCCTTCTGTGGCGTGTTGACTGCGATACGAACAGACAACTTGCCGGAAAGTTTAGCTAGTGTCTTCAGAATGGTCTCACCCTGTGAACACAGCAGGGAACAATAAGAAGCCGGTCACATGAATAGGCCTGTAACAATTATTAAATAATTGTCAATTTTATTTTATTTATTTTATATAATTGCGGATTCTTTGTTTAACCGCAATTCATTGCTAACATTAGCTAAGGTCCTAAGGTGTATGACTGGTAATTGTAGGTTTTGTTTAGATTGCCAAATTGTAATTATAGAAGTAATTATTGGTCGGACTATATATATTTTTTATTATTTCAATTGTTGTTGCCACTTGATCCTATACATGTTCATGGCAACAAAAATGACAAAGGGAGATACAGTTAGAAAACATGTATTATGTATTACCAATACAGGCATTGTTTACTTCATAGGCCGTGTATTTGTGTTATTACATTATCTGGGTCACATGACAGTGATATATAACCAAACAATGCATCCTGGAATTCATTAAAAATTGTATTTGTTTAAAAAAAGTAATAAATACATAAATATTTTAAAATTTGACTGAAAGAGACAATTATATTGTTAATCGCAATTATTTCTGAGACAATTAATTGCACAGCAGAATTTGGAATTGTTACAGCTCTACATATGAACTTTATTAAACAAATATTTTGAGAAGTAAAACTCATTTGTGCCGTTTGGCTATTCACAGCTCCGGCAGACCTGATTGGCTGTCGGCTCATGAGTGCCAGTGTCTTCGTTAGTGAGTGTCCAGTAGAAGGAGGCGATGTCGACACTGCTGCGAGCCTCGGCCATCAGATTGGTCCAGGCTTGGAAGATGGAGGGGTGAGTGGTGCTGGAGTTAAACTCCAGCCCTTCGGGGATGCTCTCCACCAGAACGATCCTGACAGGGGGAAAGAGAGGAAACGGCTTGACTAGAACGATTCATTTCTGTACTACGGACTGATAAATTGACCAGGTCGATGCTTATCGCAGATATATTTTATGACGTCAGTCAATAAATAAGAAGAAGATTAAAAGGATATTATAGTACAGAAATGCCTCAGATATGTTTGAGGTAATTTAGTAAAGTTTCACCTTAACATAGTTTGTCAAGTTTATTTTTCAACTGTAAAAATGCCCCACACCTTACCCACAATTCTTTAAATTAAACTAATTTACAACTGACAAAACAATCCACTTGCTTGCTTGTTGCCTGTATGGAGCTTTGCTTCAAATACTGTCGAGCTTTACCTTTGTGTCAAAGCGAACGAGAAGTGGCTTTGAATAATGGAAGTTTAAACACCTACAGCTCCATCACAACTGAGCAAACTTCTTCTGTTGATGAAGACAACAAGCAACAAGGTGAAGAATCCTCGGGAAGCTTTGAACTTTGAAATGTCATCAGACTACACACATCTTTTGAGTTGGCTCTCAGTTTATCAGTATTGAATATTGCTTACATTCAGTCAGGAACATTCTCTTCATAGATTTAATAGACAAAAAAAAAAAAAAAAAAATGGAAATACAGTTATGTTTGGTGTTGATGGCTCCGCTCTTGATAATGTTGCCTGGAACCAGCTGAGTAGCATGCTAAGCTGAAACAGGGAGGACCATGCAGAAACCCCCTTGGGTTTAAAAAAAAAAAAAAAAAAAAAAAAAAAAAAAAAAAAAAAAAAAGAGCGAGCCAAAAGAAAGAGATTGAAAACCATTTTAAACTTTGGGTCATGTGAGGACTCCGAACTAGGAAGGTGGAAGCTGGGGTGTTGGAGGCAAAGCGTTGCCAGCGGCAGCGGTGGGTGAAGCAGCGTCAGTGTAGCAGGGATTAGTGAGGAGGGAGTCCCATTTAAAAGGACCGCCTTGACGAGAGAATGGTGATATGTGATAATTCAATCAGCGGGCGTATGACTTCCTAACGCTAAGCTTAATTTATACAACAGCTATTAAACAGTTGACATGATACACAGTTTGAAACAGGACAGCTGAATAAACCATTGTGTCCATGTGTGTGTGCAGAGGTTTGCTTACTTGCAGGGGTCTGAGCAGGACTCGCCCTTGGGCAGACGGAGGCTGCTGCTGCTGCTGCTGCTGGGGGCAGGATGGGGGGAGGAAACCCTCGGTGTCAGGAGGTTATAGATGGCCATGGCGGCCAGCAGCAGAGTGGCCACAGTGGCCAGAGCGATCACACACCTGGAATACTGGAAAGGGGATGGGCAAAAGCTGTGGGTGTTGATCAGCGTTGAATACAGTATATTTATCTCTGAATGTGGGTATTTCTTTGTGAGATGTGTCAACTTAGCCTCGTGAGACCGTCCTGATCTCGCGAGCTCCATATTTCCACTCGCAAATCAGTCTGGCATCTTGAGATAGAGAAAATTTGGAGCCGTTAGCCAAACGACCGGGCCATAAAACGTTGGTTTTGAGGTGGGTTAGGTGGTGATAGACAGATGGCTTATCCAATCAGCTAACCAGTATTATCAGACAGCGGTAGCGCTAATTCTGTTAGCCGCTCGCTAATGCTTTTTTTCTCTTGGATCCTTCTTTTGGAATATGGTCCGGGAACCTGAAATGGTACTTTTTATTCCTAAATTCTCGTTACACAAACGGCAAATATCCTTTACCGACATGTTGCTTGCATGCTGAGCTAACGAGCTATGCTTTGCCTGCAGCAGCAGGGGCGGGCTTGTGGTTGTATTTTCATACGCTTCGTGGATCTGATTGGTTGATTTGGCCCGTCTATCACCAATCAGCTAACCAGTATTTCCGCCCCTTCCCAAAAGTTCTCTAACGGAAAGTTCCCAGATGGATATACCGAGCAAATGCGAAGCAATCCATCTGGCGAAGTCAGGTTAGTGTCAACTATGGCCGGGGTAAAATAATCCCATTCTCCAATTAAAATCGATCTTTGTCTGAGTGATCCGATATTGATTAATAAAATCCATTAAATATATATATGCCTTCTCACCGTGGATGTATAAGCCACTACAAACCTTTGGGGGTCAATTCTTCCTGCAAACATTAACTTGGTGCATTCTAAAAAATATTTGAGGGTTGCTTCTTGCTTGTACAATTTTTATAGCACAAGTTCTCTGAGAATCCATTTCATATCCAAGAAAAATTCAGCCTGACATGCCAGACCCACATCCAGATGTTGGGTATGGGAACTCACCATTGGTTGGGCTCAGTCCGAGGGGCGGGATAAACTGTTGTCTTTCAAATTCCCTCTGCACGCAATAGGATAGCGCTACAACCAACCAGAGCAACGCTAGTTGATAGATTAAACTTCTGCCGTATCCGGTCGGCAAAACTCTGAACACATCTCCCTTTTTTAAGAAAGACTTCAGTGCTGTTCTTTGTTCTTTTCTCAAAGACAAGCTGAACTCCAAGTCTTCCAGAGTCGCGGCCAAAGCCAATGACCACTGTTAGCCAGCAGCAGCAGCAGCAGCCATCTTCTTTGTTTTCAAGTAGCGGGGAATTCACGCGGAACCGCCGCAACTCTGCGGTCATTATGTTAAGCCCCGCCCACTGACACTATACACGATGTGATTGGCCTGACTAGAGTTTGGTTTTTCCAGCTCGCAAGCCAACGGAGAGTTGCAAGACTGACCCTGGCTGCAATTTACATTTGCTGCCGCTAGGGTGTGTCTAGATTTCTAGGCTAAGCACAAAATTGGCATTGGAATGGAAATTGAATCGAAATGTAATCGAATCGGGACCTCGTGAATCGGAAACGAAATCGATTCAGGAAATCGTTGTGGATACCCAGCCCTAGCGCGGGCTGTGATTCCGTCTACCTTATTTGTTTGTGTGCTGAAGTCATGTGTGGGTCTGTAACGTACCAGCTGGGCTTTCCTGTTGGATTCCTGTCTCCTCCGCTCCACGTCCACCAGCTACAGGCAGAACCATAAATTAACACAGTGAGCCAACAATACTTTTGAGGATTTTAATTCGAACCTTGGCGTGTTTCACCAAATTTGCAACATGGGATCATTTTCTCAGTGCTCACTCACACAAGGTGTCGCTCATCAAAAGAGGAACCCCATGTTTGAGACCCACGCGTGAGCAGAATCACCGCTGGACTCAAATGTTTGCGGTTGGGATTATTGGTGCTTATTATGTAACACTCAATCCAAATCCAAACTACTTCTGTTAAATTGGATGAGCAGGTTAAATCTATTAGATAGAGCTGTAAGAATTCCATATAAGTGTCACTTTCAGTCAAATTTTAAAATATTCATTTATTTATTACCTTTTTTAAACAAATTAAAGTTTTGAATGAATCCCAGGATACATCTTTTGGTTACAGATCACTGTCATGTGACCCAGATAATGTAGTTACAAAAATACACAGCCTATGAAGTAAACCATGCCTCTTTATTATCATAAAATATTTTTTCTAACCGTAGCCCCCTTGTCATTTTTGTTGCTATGAAAGTTTATAGGGTCAAGTGCCAACAACTAACAATTGAATTAATAATAAAAATATAAAGTCTGACCAATAATCCCTTATATAATTACAATTTGGCACATCCAAACAAAATCAAAAATTACCAGTCATACGCCTTAAGACCTTAGCTAATGTTATGTAATAAATTGTGGTTAAACAAAGAAACCGCAATTATGTAATAAAAAAAAAAGTCAATTATGTAATAATTGTTACAGGCCTACTATTAGGTAAGTCTTTTTTAGATTCCCTGACTTCCTCCTGTTTGTAGTTTGTCTTAGTGTACATGTCCTTGACATTACCAAAATTCAGTGACCAGTGGTAACTAAAAATAGAAAATGAATTTATGTAATGGAGATGTGATTCAGAGCGGACAGCTGTCAGTTTACAACAGACACGGGGAAACTCCACGGTTCTGATCTGAGTAACAAGCTCACTGAATTTAAACACAAATAACAACATTCATGGCAAACAGAAAGCATTTTCTCATAGCACATCGTCTTAAAATGTAGTACAAATTATAAGGGCTTCATCAACTCATCTGTAATTGTGATTTTGAAAAGTGATACGTACATTTTTTTTTTTATTTTGTCAGAAACGAAACAACAAACGGGGTTCAATTAGGTTTAAAGAAATGTGAGCAACTGACTCCTCACATTAGAGAAGCTTGGCCCTCCTGTTGTCCTCGGGTCAAATTTGACCCGTTTTCAAAAAGTTTCTATAAATCAGAAATGTGGGTTTCTTTCAACCAAAGCATTTAAAAAAAAACTTGATAAAAGAACGTCAGAAAAAGTGCCGAAACAAAATCGACAAAAACATCAGAAAAAGTTACAAAAAACTTGGAAAAAAATGACTAAAACATTTCCAAAACATCGGGAAAAGCGACAAAAGACGACCAAAACATTGAAAAAAAGTTAAAATTTTACACAAAGCAGCAAAGTTGCATGGTCGACGGGAAGAAAACACAAGGGTTAACCCAGTAAATGTTTAGTATTTTTTACATGATAACTAATTTAAACAAATAATCAAACCTAATCAAAAGATGAAATAACTCAAAATCTGTCAGCATAGATTCATTTTCTGTTCATCAAGTCATTGATTTATTTAACTAAACTAAAGTAACTAAAAAAAAGCCCCTTACCTGGTTGTAAGCGATGTCCGTCTTCATTGTGGAAGAAGACAGATTGACATATGATTTGATAGATTCAGTAGTTTTCAGCTCAGATCAGGTGAGACCGAACTAGAGGAACAAAACATAAAATGTCACATCAGGAGACCAGGTTGGCCGATACAGAAGCTGTAATCCGAGGTCTCGTGATTTATGACATTTGATTGCTTAATAGAGAGGAAGTATGGAAGTCTGAATGCTGACAGCAGCAGTGTGACTCAGTGAAGCCTCTGATTGGGGGGCTGTCTCACCACAAAAACATGACTTATTACCAGGGTTGTCACAATACCAGAATTGTAATTGTTTCGTTATTGGAGGTTTTTATATTATTCTTTCACTTCCCAGTAGTGTTCCTTATTTAAATCCAAACATTCACATTTTGGACGGCCCCAGTTTGGACAAGCAGATAGGAAGCTAGGGAACGTACTGCTGAGGATTCCACGTTGGAGTTAGATCTGAAAGTCACAATAACACAAAACAACTAACCGGTCGAGGCAGCGCTAGCAACTCCCGTGTTCTGCAAGGGAAAACTACTGTTTTTGTCACAGGAGTCTGGTGGCGTTGAATAGAGCGATATGCACTGCAGCGGACGGGGGTACCAGCAAAGTGTACTTTAGACACCTAATAAAATCGGGTTAAGCGTACGCTACATTTAGAATATTGTCACAGCTTTACCTTTGCCGTTAGACAGCCCTTTCGGATGGGGGGACTGAAGCCGTTATATTGCTCTCTTCAAATCCACCACACAGTAACTTGTTTGGCTTTCTGTGCAGTAATTTCCAGACTAATGTTGACCCAGCTAGTGCTAGCGTTCACATTATTCATAACCTTATTGATTTGAAACCAGGGGAAAAAAAAACAGATGGACTAGGCCTTTAAACTTCAAAATGGCAAAAAAAGAAGCCCAAGGCACACAAAATAGGATAATAAAAACCTGTGCATGGTGCTGGTACAGAAAACAAACAAACTGGTGGGCTCGTTGCTGGGGAGAAGGCCAAAACAGCCACAGGTTTAAGGACCAGTTTGTTTTGTTTCCCGATGTTTAATCTGTGCAGCCTTGGGAGGAAAATCTGACTGTAGATCAGTTTTTTATAGCTTTGGTACTTTTGATACTATCGAATGTATAATTAACAAAATTGTATCGTCTGAAACAAGTGGTATCGGAAAAAGTATGGAAGTAGGCTATCGATACTTTTGACAACCTTAGTCATTACAGTTGCTGGTATAAGAACATACAATAAATGTCTAAATAGCTGATCAATCTTTAAGGCATTGCGTTTGGACATCTTTAAGGCGTGCATATGGACAGAAGATTTTCAACATGTCCAAAATATTTTGTCTTGTGACTGGCTTTTCTTGTAACTGATTTTTTAAAGAAGGCAAAACGTTTCCTGTTCGGGCCATGCCAAAATATGTAGGCTGCTTTTTTGTTTTGGTATGTGCTTGTGTTTGTTTTGGTTTTAGATCTGATGAACAGATCCCACAGGTGACATAAGATGAGGAAGAAAAAGACGGAAAACTGTTAAGATTTTAGCTGTGTGACATTAGAAAGCAAACTATGCTGGATTATACTGAAACTGAGTCTTGAATAACCCATTTTACATCTACCATTTAAACTACAGGCCTTATCGGATGGAAGACCTTGATTAAATGAATACACCTAGAAAGGATTTTCAGATCTTCTGAAACATTGTGAAGGTTACACATTTTCGTTTCTTTTCACTGAGTTGTAAGTAGCAGATGATCTCTATTATCTCTAGATTCAAAGGAAACGAACAAGCTTGACGTGTCTTTGGCGGAGTGTGCCAGATCTCTCAGGTCTGACTGAATTATTGGTAGCGGAGGACAAAGAAGGCTTGTTTGTCTGTGCGGGGGAACAAATCACATTAGAGAAAACAACCCAGAGAAGAACAAGTGACAAGAGTTTGCCTCAAGTTGTACAAGTGAGGTTGAGTCGCAAAAGATTACTCAATTCTTAAATTACCCAAACGAATAAGAAAAGAGCAACACACTTATTGTGTGAGCTTCAGCGTAGATACCACTGTGATAACATTACATAGCTAGTAGAAGGCTAACAACTTGAATGTAGCTAATGTTGTTCACTTTGGAGTGTCTTAAAAAAACATTAGGTTAAGAAACAAAATAGGACCAACCCACTCCTGACTGTCACGTCTTTACTAGTACCACAACCCCCATTTTAATGAGTCGTTAATTTACACTGTGGCCAGCTTTTGGTTTACTGAGCAGTCGAAGAGTTGCTGACACTGCAGAACAACAAGTCACTTTCAGCTTTGTTTGACAGTCAACCTACCTGTTTTCGTGCGTCCAGGTTCATTAAAATCCCGTATGTAAAAGCGTCAAAGTCTGTTCTTGACACACAATCACATTTGCGGTTGTTGTCTGATTGTTAAATAGCCTACACGAAGAACAAAGAAGAAGACTATTCACCGCGCTGTTGTTAAAAGTACCAGAACAGACGGGACAGTAATGTCATGTGATCACAGCCGGACAGGGCAGCCAATTAAATGAGAGCTGTCCGCGTGACGTAGAGCAGGTTGGTTAAAAGTTACAGTAGTGCAGTTCTCAATAGAAACCACAGGAGGGCGCTGTCCTTCCATGTTAGGGACACAGCAGGACATTTAAAGTGTATCTTGTATGCAATGATTCACAATTTCACAGTCAAAAATGCGAATGCAAGAGAATACAACAAACAAACAATAAAAACAACCGCTCGAGCGATATCAAATAACAAATAAAAGAAATCATAAAACAGAAATAAATAGGTCTAATAGTGAAAAAAAGCAGGAAAACATTCAATTTATACATGCCCATGAGTACGGTTTGTCCCAGGGGGCGTCATGCCGGGCACGCTCAGGGTCCCGGATGAAGATTACCTGCCGTTCCTAAGAAAGAAGAGCACAACTGTCAACTTTCAGGTAGCCCATCAAATAGCAGCATGATGAAATACTGAAATATTCTTCAATTAAACAATGACAAAGCTAGTTGTCTTTGGAGTCCAGGAGGAACGATTATAAGTCAGAGCTCTGCTTCATTTAGCAATGTTAAAAACCACGGACAAAGCCAAAAATCTGGTCACGGATTCAGACCTGGATTTAAACAGCCACTTTAAGACAATCACAAAGTCAGCCTATATTACCTTAAACATATGTCGGGGTTGAGGACTTAGATCAAGGCTGAAGACTTTTCTTTTTGATGCTACCTTTTATTAAATCAAATAATTGTGCTATAAATTTCCAACACTGCACTGTAACCTTTATTCTTGTTGGCTATTTTATATATATCTTATTATATTATAGCTTATTTTGGCTCTTTAATGGACTGTTTTAATAGTTCTTTTTAAAAATGGCCTTTTAATGTTTTATGTAAAGCCTTATGTAATTGCCTTTTTGCTGAAACTTGCCTTGCCTTGATATAAGCTGCAAACAACCTCTGAGAAAAGATTAACATTCACAAGATGGAAGCTGCACTGTGATAATCTAAACTGTGGCCTTTAGTTTTAACAGATGGGTCACAAAGTCATGACTCACTGGATCCCATGTTGTAGCCTATAATAGCTCTAGTTGTGGTAAGATATCATATCAATACAACATTTGATTAGTTGAGTACCGCACTTGTGATCCATTAGTTTAACTGTATGTTTGCAGATAACCAGGACTTGCCTTCTTTTTCCTCGCCATAGTAGCATATATCGGAGAAGACCGTGCTTGTCATGTCATTTAGATGAGTCTGGCTATCTGCCATGCTGGATGTTGTCAGGATGGAGAATCTGAGGCTTCATTTTGACTGGCAATATGAGCCTCTTTACTTCTGGTTGGCAGATTTAAATGTTGCTGTGGTGACAGTCTATTTGTGCAGCGTGGATCGTTTAGCTGAACAATAGATGCGTGATTGATATACTCTATGTGAAGGAAAATTGTAGATGCGCAACCCAACATATTATCTTTTTATTCATGTGGAGCATGCACAGTCTACCAAACCATAACTCCATTACCGTTTGAAAAGCCCTGTGTGTGTTTGGTATTTTTAGCCTGTTTTATTGAGCTACTGGAAGCTGGACAGCTGTGAGGTCATCAACTGGCTTTGCCTTATTTCGGCAGTTTATTTACTAATTTAAGTTTTGCCCCACCTTAAACCTATCCCTAACTAACTCTTGTCAGTTCAACCATTTAAGTGATAAAATCACATACAACAATGATCTCGTTTTAAATTATACTATAAAGCAGAGATCTTCAACAGGGGGTCCGTGACCGCTAGGGGGTCCTCAGAGTTAGTACGGGGGCACCAAATGATGTAAAAAAAACATTGTTTTTCTTTTTTCAAGAATTAGAATGTCTGAAAATATACATCAATATGAATTCAACTTATTAATAGCAAAGATGAAATGGCCTATGTGTGAAAAAGAAAAAATGTGATTTACACATTGAAGATAAGCTTACTATAGGTTAGGTAGCTACTATGGTAGCCACACAGTTCAGCTTAAGGATTCACTGTGCTTTCCACACGTATGTTTAACATTAAAACATGATGTATAAACGATATCCATTCATTTTCATCCATCCGGTTTAATATGCAACTAAATTTTATACAGTATATGTAGCAGGGGGTCCCTACATCATCTCTCTTTCAGCTAAGGGGACCTTGGCCTAAAAAGGACACCTGATACAAAGAAAAGAAACAGGGAGATACAAGCAGTTCACACCAACATACAAATATATCAATTCTACTGGAACCATCCTTTATCAGGAGTTTGAAAGTGTCAACATGGCTTTGGATCAGTAACTCTAACAGGTGTGATGATCTTACCTCGACAGGAGGCGCCACAGTGCGAGTACAGACCGTAGACTGTATAAAACTAGGTACAGACTTCTGGATCTCTGAGATCTTCAGATATGAGTTATGGTTGGAAATGGACAGAGGATAATGAGGGAGAAGAGAGACAGAGTGCAGTTCATTTCCTCCAACAGCTCACTGTACAGAGCGACCAGGAACATGCATGAAAAACATGACGTGAAAAACATGATGATAAATATGGCTTTATAAAAGGTGTGGTGAATGGTCATGTTTCCTTTTGTTAGTGGTGAAACCTTGCTGCTTGATAAGAGGGAAAGAGCCAGACTTAAAGAATTCCAAGATTATCACACCCTCCTCGCTGTAGTAGAGTATATATATATATATATATATATATATATATATATATATATATATATATATATATATATATATATATATATATATATTATATATATATATATATATTTTGGAGCAATATAAACATTTTCACTACCAAACTGTATAACTGATAAGGATACTTTTAAGTGGGTTTATTTTTCACTTTGATGTGTGTGCCATGTGTGGCTGTGCAGGTGTGAGTAACCATGGACACCATATCCCAGAATATCCTAGACAACTTTATTTCTTTACAACAGCTTAGGCCGAGTTATGGCAAGGTTATAAAAAGGTGACGTTGCTTCACTTCCGCAGTAGAGATCCATTCTGTCCTCTCCTACTAAGTGATGCTTTTTTCCTCTCCCAGTTACCTGCAATCATAACAATGTAATCAGTTATTTGTCTCTTAGTTATTTATTGTCCACTTTGAATGTTATTCCTTTTGTTAGCCGATGTATCTTGTCGGTTTTTTGTAAGCACAAATGTATAAAAGTGAAAATCCAAAAGCTGGTGGAAATAAGATGTATTGATATTTAGTATTGATTTAATGAACTTGCGCCATCACTGTTTAAATATGTTGCTTTATGAGTACATCATGTACTCATGTACTAACTACTCTCATTTTTTTTTTTTTTTTATCAACCTTCTGAATCACCAAGAGTGGGTGCTGAGCGGATTAATGTACTTTTCCTCCTGGAAGTGTATTTCCCCAGAGTAGGTGTGTTCGTGTCCCTGTGATACTGCGTCAGGGCTGAACCCAGTGAGTCACCGAGCAGCTACCTGAACTGTGCCTCTGCTTTTCATTGCTGACACCACTTCCTGTTTTTTACTGAGTGTAGTTCTTCTTATTAAAAACACTTTTTTTTTAGCCAAATGACTTTCCCCTTTGAATCCCGGGTAACTGATTCCCCAATGACATTCTCACAGTTATCTTCAAGTGCTTAAATTGTATCTCCAAGTCCCCTCTTTACTGCTGTGCTGTGGTTCTCTAAAAGTGTAATCTTGAAACCACAAGGGGTCCTTGGGGGAGAGTTTAATCCACCACATATTCAGCCACTTAATAGTGCAGCAAAAAAAAAATCTATTTTATCTTATTGTGTCTAACCTTAAAGTGGCTTCTGTGTGTGATATGAAAATGTAAAAATAAAAATCATTAAACGATGCATGGGTACAGTTCCTCCCAGATAACTTCTCTTAACAAAAACTAAATCAAAACCAATGATTCCGTGCAAGACTTGTTTACACCTGTCCGTAAATGTGTGAGTTTATGCAAATAACAACCCACCTGTTTTCTGGTCTTTTATTTAGTGTATATTAGAGTCCCTCAAAGGTTTGAGTCTGCTATTTATGGCTATGTGGGCCATAAAAAACACTGACATCACCAAAGCAAGCCGGTGAACCTATGGTGGCATAATAGTTTTATAGCTCCGTCATTCAGACGGCATATTTCAGTCATAATTCAGTCACCATTCTTAAACGGAAAGACCAAAACGGAACAAGGTGGGGAGATTTACTGTAGGCCTACATATCATACTTCTTTTGCAGTGCATTCGCTCCTCTTTCTGTAATATTTCTTCATTTTGTTTTATAATATTGTACACTAAAATTGTACTTAAAAATGCAGGAAAAAAATATTTAAAATCTCCCCAAACTGTAATTTCGGTGATTTTCATTGTTCAACTTAAGCTGACTGTTTACATGCTCTTCTATCTACCCTCTGGTAAAACTCAAACTTAGTTCCTGTTAAGTGTACCCATTAGCAGTGCTGAAACAATTAATTGATTAGTTGACCAACAAAAAATGTATTACCAATGTTGAGAATCGATCCATCAATGAAGTCATTCATGAAGGAAAAATGCCGAACTTAAGTTGGTTCCAGCTCCTTAAATGTAAAGCTTTACTGCTTTTCTCTGTTTTATATCATTGTAAACTGAATGTCTTTGGATTTTGAACAGTTAGGACTGTTCACCTTGGACTCTGGCTCCTTGTGATTGCCATTTCCCCCAATTTTTAACTGAGCAAATCCTCAAAAATAATCGACAGGTGAAATGTTTAGTTCATCGACATCAATTTTAATAATGGATTTATTATTTCATTTTCCAGCTTCTAATTGGTGAAGATTTGCTGCTTTCCTTCCACTCATGCAAATGTTATAATGATAATAATTATAATAATAATAATTGTATACTTAATTGATTAATCAACCTAATTTCTCTTACTTGCTTGCAAAACAAATAATTAGTCTACTCTAATTTTGCTGTGTTCCTTCAGGAGCTTCTACAACCTTTGTTTTTAGCTTTGCTGTAACATATTTTGAAACATGTTCATCCCATTTTTCTCATCCAGGTTTATTAAAAAGCAATGCCAAAGTGGACTAAAGATCCACTGTAGTCTCATGGGTTTAGAAGCCATGCTGTTAAATAACAGTTCGTAGCTAAAAGGCAGTTACAGGTTCACACCAACAGGTTAGTACTTGATGTACTGACTCATGTCACAATGTAGGACCTCATGTAGGACTGAGCTTCATGAGTCACTATTGATCTGCTGTTCTCTCTCTCTCTCTCTCTCTCTCTCTCTCTCTCTCTCTCTCTCTCTCTCTCTCTCTCTCTCTCTCTCTCTCACTCTCTCTCTCACTCTGTCACACACATCTTCCAGGATCTGTTCAGTTGAAGGATGTAGAGAAGGAAGTGGAACGACTAATCAAGCGGCTAAAAACCAGTCACCACCCAACTGACTGACTGACAGTTTTGGCAATTTGACTTTTTAACAGGCTTTTAACACACACACACACACCTGGACAACACCTAGGTAGCTCTCCCAGTGCAGCGTGCCACAACAAAACATTCCTTCAAGTCAGAGTTGCTGAACTCCTGACGTGTGATACCGTTTTAAGAACTGAGTGAAAACTACCTCTGCTTAATGACTATGAATATATGTTGGCATGTCAACAACATATTTCTCCCTCTAAAGATATCATTTAACATCCACCTCTGACGGTTCAACCTTGAAATAAATGCAACATTAAACCTACTGAAACAAAAACCCTTTCTTTTGGTGTCTCTTCACCCTTCACCCATGTGTTAGCTGGACTTGGTGACCAGTGCGGGGGAGTGCGGGGGAGGTAGGTTGGTGACAATGGGGAGACGGCAGAGGTGGAATGAGCAGCGAGCATAAGAGCAGGTTGTTCAGCCACAGGTGAAGGCTGATAGATAGCCCAGATACTGGTCCGGGGGTTAAACACGCTAGTGGGGGTAGTCACACTATGAGGAAGATTAGTTGTTAAAAAACACTTCCTGTCTTGAGGTTTGGACATTTTGTGCTACTTGTCATTGCAAAATATCTCCTATTTTCAAAAGCACATCCTGGTTGATTGGGGCTTTAGGAGGGCAGTTTTAGTGCGTTCCATTTACCTCTGAACTTGGGAGCCAAAGTTGGGAATGACGTCACACCTGAGTTGAATGCGTTCCATTTAAAAGTCGGATTTTCATTGTTTTAATTAGCTCTAGCCAGGTTAGCCATTGTTAGTAATGCCAGTTTATAACAACACACTACGCTGCTTTTTGTGCATACAAACTATTTAACAGCATGTCCACAGATAGAAGATGGACAGCACTGCGTGTACGACTGATTTAGTGAGACACAAATAAGACAGAGCATAACAGAACATAAAACAAAGCGAGTGAGGGAGCACCCGGTCATATCGTATAACTCGCTGTGCTTCGACTCAGATTTTTTATTGTATTGAAAACGACAAGTCTGGCTACTACCTCCACCTCTAGTGGCCGTAGTAATAATGACAGGAGCAAAGGAAGAAGTCATGCGACAGAGTATAAAGAGCAAGAAACCAAAAGTCAGCGTCGTTATTTTAAGTTATGTAAATAAGTAAAGTTTTAAGTAAACCAAATTCACTTCCGTACGTAACTACGTCATGTTGTATTTGAGTACAGAAGCAGTTATTTTAACCCAAACCATGATCTTTTTTCTAAACTTTACCAAGTAGTTTTGGTGCCTAAACCTAACCAAGTAGTTTGGTTTCACAACGTTAACCACGTGTTTAAAACAACAACCGTTTTACAACGTTAAATAGAATATTTCGTAAGATATCGTTCGAGCCATTGTAAGAGGATGCATTGCTCTGACACAAAATAGCTAATTAAATCCATTAACAATTTGACTTGCAGTTTGTTCTGCATTTTAGCCACAAATGTCTGCAACTAATTCTGCACTAGTCACATCTCTGATTGTCAAGATCCATTTTTCAGACTCTCGACTGGCTGGCACGCTCCGCTCTCCGCAGTTGGTCGGTAAATAAGAAACTGCAAAATGGTTGAAACCCCTTCATAGAAGCCACTTAAAACACGGAGATGTACGTGTATTCAGCATGGACAGTTTTTATTATACCATCTGAGTGCGGATGCAATTAACATAAGACCAAAAAACTTGTATCTGAATTAGAGTGTGGACAGGCCTGAGTTTTCAAGTGGACTTTGGGGGGTGTTTGTGCTCGCAGGCTGCGTGGGTAGAACAGGTCAGATAGAGCATGTAACTGATTACCCAGTCCGGTCGAACCAGGTCTGTGTGTGGGTAGAGGGGGAGAGAAGAAAAGGGAGGTGGTGCATCCTGAGGTATATCTTTATATCCTCATTAGTTTAACCCTTAAAGCTTTCGACCCTAAACTTTACACCCTGACCATGAATGCGAAGGATTTCCTCTGCATTGTTGTTCAAAGCGTGCTTTTCTTCGGTTAAGACAGAAGAAAAACAGACTGTGGGAGCCATGCTCTTTAAGAAGGTGAAGATTCTGTGGTTTGACAAACAAGATTTGACCACTGAGGGTTTCAAATAACAATCTGCAGTTTGGTTTGAAATGAAATAAGGGATTTCTTTCATTAAAACCTACTTAAGTTACCCCATGTCAGACATGAAAACCAGAGATACTTGTACAGCTTAAGAAGTGTGTGTGTGTGTGTGTGTGTGTGAGTGAGAGTGTGTGTGTGTGTGTGTGTGTGTGTGTGTGTGTGTGCGTGCGCACCGTTACAGTGCTTGGCTGTACGTGTTTGTAACGGTGCATCAGTTCCAGATGTATCATCATATCAGCGATGGGCAAACTAAATTTGACTCTTTAACCGTTTGAATAAATCCCTGATGTGAATCACACACCCATCTCCCCTGTCTCGCTGTCTAGAATGAGGAAGTTTGAGCTAAAGTGTTGAGGTTAAAGGTGAAATTGGTTGTCATGGCAACCTCTTTTTAGGTCAGTATCAGGGGTCTTATCAGCGAGCTCTTTAAACGTATCTGCCTGACAGCGCTGCGATCAATACGAATCCCCTTCACATTCCAGTTGACTCGATTTTTGGAGTCCGGACAATCGTAAAAATCATCATGTTGCAATAAATGTTTGTATTAAACTGAAGATTGATCATGGATTGACATAGTTTGAATAGTCGGGGTTAAAACTTGTTTCTACTACGAACTTGCATGTAAAAGCATTGGTTTCAGCTGCAGGGTCAGCGCTCTCTGATTGGCCTGTGTGTTACATCACTTTCGGGAAGGGGAAGGAATTTCCCACTTTCAGATCAATAAACCACAGTGTGGCTTTGGCTTATATCTACTCTACTTCTAATGCTATAATTTATACTGCAATTACAAATACTGCTGCAGTACTGCTGATACTCCTAGTTATTATTATACTTCCACTTCTGATACAGATGTAGGACTACTACTGCTACTTCATCAACAGTATCACTACTTGTACTAATGCTATTACTCACCATTGGAAGTAAATTATTTACTTTTACAATGTGAGAATAATGCATTACAAGTAAAACTTCTACATTCAAATGTTCAGTAAAAGTACTGAAGTATCAGCAGCAACATAAGAAAGAAAAATAGCTTCTTACATGAATTATGCATTTAGCCCGTGAGCAGTGTTGACATGTAACTTGTGAAGCTACTTTATTATCATATTTAGTAACCCCCCCGCCCCCCGTAAAAACATTATCTTCACAAAAATGGGAAACCACTCGATGAAAGTACAAGTAGCCTACCTCAGAACGTAGATATCTCCTTTTTGAGTGTGGCTATTTCATTCTGAGTTTGAAACATGGAAAAAAAAATGGATGGAAAGGCCATTGAACTGTTTGCCGTGTTCATTTAATTAGTACTAATTAAAATGGCAATTGTTCTTAGTTGTCATGGTGACACAAGGAATCAGTGGGGCTTCCTCTGCAGCGCTGGCTAGTTCACACAGCATTCTGGGATGGAAGAAAAACATGCTCTGGTTTATTGGCATTTCTTTAAACCAATCACAATCGTCTTGGGCGGTGCTAAGCGCCGGATGGAGCCACTGTATCTCTTGATGCCTACTAATCAAATACAAAATCTTGTGTGCTGAATATTGGTGAATTAAATAGTTCTGACACATCGTCCTCAAGCCTCCAACAGGGGGCTCATTGTAATGTCTTCCTTTTTATTTCAACTTAATTTTTCCAGGCATGTCATTAAGAGCAAGTTCTTATTTACAATGGTGACCTGACAAGTGACAGAGCCACTTAGGGGAAGGGAAGGAGGGCTAGGACATAACATACATTAAACATACAGACAGTTTAAAATGACATGAAATACAATTTAAAGTAACAACTAAAATTGGGAACTGAGAACACAGACAGCAGTCAACTATCAAGTATAACAATAGAAGCGCACAGGTACATGGGTGAATAAGAAAGGGAGAAACAATAGGAAAGGGAGAAACGTCTTGCTTTTCCTTTTCCGTCTTGATGCTTGTTTCCTTCCTTCAGTTCACTGACACGACTATTGAAAATAAACAATATTGCTGATATTTTCAAGTGGAGACAACAAAGCTCCAGTCGCTCTCAGTGAGTGTCTCTGCCCTCACCCCCTAAAACTCCCTCTGCCTTCCCCTCTTATCAGTGTGTATCCTGGCCAACCCCCACCCACCCTACCTGTAGCGCCAGGCCACATCGCCACTGTTACTCATTAACCAGGACTTCCTTTTATCCAGCCCAGACAACCCCCAGGTCACTGCCCGACCCACAGCGCTCAGTTTCAGATGCCGCGCTGCACACTGTACTGCTGACCTTACGTTCAGTTGGACCCAAAGCCGGAATCAAAAAAGAAAAATACAAAAGGAGGAAATAGGAATATCCATTTAGAAATGTGTGGAAATCATATTTTTTTTCAGTCTCTTTGCTGTAATCTGCCTCCTTTCCTGCTTATTAATACTGGCCCACAATAAAAGCTGTAATTCTTGCTTTATCCACACTGTCACAACAGCAGCACAGGACTGATCTGACTCATGGTTTAGTGGAGCGTTCATGTCTCTCTCGTCTCTGTGGATATTTTTTATTATGGGAGTTGAGTAGAGAAATAAAGTAAGGTGCAGTGGTGGAAGAAGTATTCAGAACCTTTACTTAAGTAAAAGTACTAATACCACACTGTAAAAATACTCCTTTACAGGTAAAAGTCCTGCATTGAAAATGTTACCTAAGTAAAAGTATGTATGTATCATCCGGAAAATGTAGCCTACTTAAAGTATTACAAGTGAAAGTACTCAATGCAGAAACATCTTCACATTTGAAAAAATAAAACAGGAAAACGATCAAAACAGTTCTGTCAGTCAAGTAAGTGTTTAATCAGATAATCATTTCAGCTGTACTTGTAGGCCGTTATATTGTTGGATAGTTTAATTTATAATAAAACATCGCATTTTATAAACTACATGTGTTTCGTGTGGAACAATCTTAAATAACTAGTAACTAAAGCTGTCAGATTAATGTAGTGGAGTAAAAAGTACAATATTTGTCTCAGAAATGTAGTGGAAGTAGAAAGTGGCATGAAAAGAGCTAAGACAAGTAAAGCGCAAGTACCTGAAATTTGTACTTAAGCACAGTACTTACAGTAGTACTACACAGTAGTTACATTCCACCACTGTTAATGTGATGACAAGATTAAAACTTGAGTTATAGTCTTCAAGTTGAAGAAATGTGGGGGCAGCGAGAGAAAGCTCCCCAACTTATACACAACTTAAAAATGTGATGATTCTCTAAAGCTAGTGTCGCTTTGCCAGACCTTCCTCCACCACAGCGCTGCAGAGGAGGATATAGACTACTCTAAAGCGGACACAGCCAACAGTTACAGGTAACACAGAAACTAATCTAACAAAGCAATTGTTGCTCATTTTAATTAACTTCCAAATATTTGTGACGCAACTGACATTAACATGGCTTCTTCTATTAGTGAGTGCACAAGTCAGATGTGTTTTCCACAAGACAGTTATGGTTTGCTAGCTATCGCTGATATGATGAAAACTGGAATGCATCTGTGGTACGATGAGCAAGTCCCGGAGAAAAACATCACAGAAATTGTACACACTGTATGTGCTGAATTCATTGAATTAAGTTGTATACATTTAGCCACCACCGGAAACCCAATCAGCAGTACTTAGCCACTGTGGCTGGCACAGGATACATTATGTCACATGAAAGCCCCACAACTGCACATGCACCTCTAGGTAGTTAGGAGTGCAGTGGTGTGCAACACGCTGTGAACAGATGCCTCTGTGGATGAGGACCCCCCCTCCATTAGACCGCCTGTCTGTGTGACTGAGAAACTGAACTCTTTGTCAGGATTTGCATGACTCGACCAACTACTGCTGCATGTTTGCAGCTCTGTCAGAAGTAGATTCTCAACAACATTGTTTCTTTTCATTTGGATACTATTGTATGTATGTAGGTAGGTAGGTAGGTAGACGTTTTAGACTAATTAATAAAGGGAGGACAAGTAACATAATTTCGTCCTGTAGCAAGTTTGATTGTAATAGCTAGAATCTGAGCGGTTCATGGCATCCAGTACATAGATCTCATGCCTTCACTTGAGATAAGATTTAGTTTCTGCTCAATGCGTAAACGATAAAGAATTATGCTAAAATAAAGAACCTGGGCGAGGGCAGGAGGCAGGGCTGAACAATCATTAATGCAGCAGGTATGCCCCATGTTGTTATCAGCAAAGCAGACAGCCAAGCCCCAAGCTGAAAAACAACCAAAAAATGGCTTATCGGTCGAGGTCGGCCCTGCTCCTGACTGCTCAGGCCATGAAACCTGAGAGTGAACCAGGGAAACTCTGGCATGGGTTTGAACCACTGAAATGAAAGGCCATGTTGTGAAACTAACAAGGCCTGATCAACTGAGACTTTTAATATACATGTGAGTGGACAAATGTATGTACAGTCCAGTCACAGTTATCATTCAATTAACAGGCAGTGATGTGGTGTACAAAAATTTTTATCTTAATAGTAGAAAATACCAAAAATGATTCACTCACTTACTTTCTATTCGACCTATGGGCTATTTGAGCGATTACTCAAAGTTCATCAGTTCATCAGTTCAATCATTATTTCTTAATTCATAGATAGTTATACATATCAGTCAATCAATATCACCATTTCATTTTATTGCTGAGCAGTTGAGGTAACGCTGAGCCCCAGACACAGTACAACCCACACGCATCGTAGCTGAAACTCAGGGTTGTAAATGTGCATCAGAAATGTGTGTTTATCTCCTGAACCAACATTTAATTGATCCTTATAACAAGTATTGTTTGTGTACCAAAGCCTGATAAATATTATTCCCCTGTGCCATAGAGCTCCATTTTTGTCCCAAAACTATTTAAAACACTTAAATGAGTCACACTTTTGCACTGGCCGACATGTTTTGTCATTTCCATTAACACACACACACACACACACACACACAAACACACACACACACACACACACACACACACACACACACACACACACACACACACACACACACACACACACACACACACACTGGTGTTTGTTTTAATACAATCCCACATCCAAATACAAACTAGATCAACCCACAGCTGAAAATAGTCCCCTATAGAATACTCTACATACTTTTGCTGGAATAGTATTTGCTAAAAACTACAGTGCCCAGATGTTTAAGGAAATGAATGACTGAAAAAAAAATTCAACTATACATTGAGGTGTTTAAAAAGATTTCTGTCTTCGGTAGGATCCAATTGGCTTAGTGCTGAGGGTGACACAGAGGCTTGATAAGTAAAAAAAAATAAAGAGACACGTAAGAGTCTTGTCGGTTTTGGTGTTTTTCAAGGATTTGAAACTAATACAAAAAATCAAGAATGGCAACTTATTTTTAACGTTTTTGCCATAGCTTTTTGAATATGTGTGTATCTTCGAATGTCTTTCTGTCTAAAATTAGTCAACTATTACACACAACCCCCCACTCACACACATACCCCTCTTCTCTCACCCTTGTCGATCAAACAAGGGTGGGGTTGGGGCAGGGTCACTCTGAGGCTTCCAACTGATCCCATCAAAACCCATCAACTGTGTGTAGTGTGTGTTTGCACAGTGGTAAAAACCTGAAAGATCCTCCTCCTCCTCCTCCTCCTCCTCCTCCTCCTCCTCCTCCTCCATAAACCCTCTCCTTTACCCAGAACCTCCCAGGACACCCAGGTGTGACTGGACACACACACACACACACGCACACACACACACACACACACACACACACACACACACACACACACACACACACACACACACACACACACACACACACAGAAAAATATCACTTCCTCATCAAGCCTTATGTATGTTTATGTTCATTTTATGCAGACAAAAATGATATCCCACTCTGTGTCTTACTGTATATGTGACTGTCTGTGTGTGTGTGTGTGTGTGTGTGGGCGCCGTCTCCTGCACTGACAGATAGAGCTGGTGCTATTAACTCTGTGCCAGGTGAGTCTGTGAGTAAACAGAGCAGACAATAGATCCAGCCCATCTCCTCCTCTCTGCCTAGCTCTGTCAAAGCCAGCCATTGTCCTGCACAACGTGTGTGTGTGTGTGTGTGTGTGTGTGTGTGTGTGTGTGTGTGTGTGTGTGTGTGTGTGTGTGTGTGTGTGTGTGTGTGTCGGTCTGTTAGTGATCTAAGTAACAATATACCCCACTGTATACAGGTACAGACACACATGGACACATACACACCAACATGCTCAATGCATGCAATTGACTCACATGCAGATGAGTGTACTATACACTTGCATGTATTTAATTGGTCAACACAGCGCCTTGACGGACGTCGCATGATGCAGTGCAGCAAAAGTTGAGCCTGGTTTAACTTTTTAGCTGGTTGACCCTGTGTTGGCACCCTCGCTGCGTCAATGGACTGGGTCCATTCAAATAAATGAGTCAGTCTGAATGATGACAAAGACTGTATATAACTATGGATGACGCGTCTCCACTCCCTCCCGAAAAATAAGAGAAATATCCCGGATATGGCCTCAGCCATGTAGTAATTTTGGAGCCAGAGTCTGCGCAGTAGTGATTGGGCAGTATCTAAGTCCTGTTCATACACCCGCCTGACCAATCGTGAGTCAACAGCTGTCAATCGTGACGTTTCGCCCTGTTTTTATAGCATCAACTAACTAATTCAAACCGAACCTATAAGAAAAATTAACACTTGAACAAACAGCAGCCTGATCAGAACTAAAACCTGAACCTAAAACCTAAAATGACAGAAACCATCTTTGGGAAAAATGTATGTGATGTGTACTTCTGATTTTTTAGTTTGGCCCGTGTCCCATCCGCTAACATGGAGGGTGCGGGGTTTGCCCTATACTGCAGCCAGCAACCGGGGGGCGATCAAGTTGTTTTGGCTTCACTTTTGGGGAGCCATTAAGCTGTCTGTGGTAGATTTAAACGGTTTACGGCATAACGCCAAGGGATGCGGATCCGGCTGCAAATCTGCTGCAAACTGCTAACGCGAGACTTCTGTAATGTCAATACAATAATAACTGACCTACATAACGAAGTTCGTTCACTGCTGGCTACAAGTTAGCAATCAAACACAACGAAGGCTGTCACTCGAATGGCGTTTTGAGCTAACGTTAGCAATCAAACAATCATAGATACAGTAGCTGAAACGTTTTTTTGAAATGATTTACATCTTCTGTTATTGTTTGTAATGATAAAAGTTTATTATTTTATGGATTTCACAAATTTCAGTATGGCACAGATGCCGCCCACTGTCACTACCCGATGTGAGTCGAGGCGCAGATGTGGCCGCTATATCTGTATAACTTGAACAAGCCTCACAAGTCGTCCTTTGCGAATTTCCAACACCTGCTTGTCGCAAAGTGACGTATGCGCAACTCACATCTGCACACGACTCACATCGGGTAGAGACAGATCTGCATGACTTTTAAGTTATGCTCATTTGTCAAAGAATTTAATGGTTAGGTGTTTTTGTTTCCACTCCCTTTAATTTGAATGAGTTACGATGCCAAGTAATCAAACATCAGACTTTTATTGCAGGACTAAATACAAAAAGTACAACACACATCCTTACATATCAACAACCACTGGCTCATCAGGGGGGGTTTGGTAGTCAGACGTTCACTCAGGAGTACTGTAACAATCCTGAAACAACATAAGTAGAGCAGCTGATGAGGGCATCAGTTTGGACAGAGAAGAGAACATCCATGACGGAGGTTAACATCCCTGCCCCTCCTTAGCCGTCCTCCTCCTCCCAGCCACCATATTGTGCAAACACTCCATGTAAACAGCTGGGAAGAGCATGTGTGTGTGTGTTTGAGTGTGTGTGGGCCCTACATATAGGCTGTGTGTGAGTGTGTGAGCTATAGAGCGGAAGAACGACTATGAGAAAGAATAAGAAAAGTAAACAAACTAAGACACGAAAGTGAAAAAAAGAAGATGAGGAGGATTAAAAGTCAGAGATAGTGAGGCAGAAAGAGAGGCCTTTGTCTCTCTTATCCTCTCTCCTCATAGGTGTCTCACACTTTAACCCCATGACTTCTTCACCTCTCAAACCCCCAATAACCCGCCTCCCTCCCCTCCTCTCCTTTCTCCACACTCTACCCCATTCATCCCTCCATCTCAGCATCCCTCCGCCCTGCACTCTATCCCAGTGCAAACACTCCTCAGCGCTGCGGGAACAAAGCAAGGATGAATAATGGCAGTGAAATGTCACCGTTTCTTCGTGGCTGCCACCTCCTCCCCTCGCTCTCCGTTAGGGCCGAGCCCGGCGTTAACCATTAACCAGCCGCCACAGCACCTGAAGCCGGAACAATGAACAGAAAGAGGGAGGAGGGGAAGGAAGGTAGAGAAGGTGCAGGCTGCATGGAGAGAGAATAACACTATAGACCAGGAACGATTTTTATATTACAGTGGTGGACTCAAAGTCTGATTGTAATAGATCAAATGCGTCCTCTCCGTCCTGACTAATTGAGATTCAGATTATCATACCTAAATGTATTTCTGCTGTACTGTAGCAGGACAATTTAAAGCAAAATTCAAAGTTATAATATCAATATATACTTTAGCTTAGAAGTTGTCATTTAACATCAACTTTTGGTCCAATATGGCAAGAAAGGTTTGCTGCTGTCCACTCATTGGTGTTTTTGCACTCTACAGGTGTCACCTGAGCTCTGAGATCACCTGCCATGTCAACTTAAAAAGGTATATGTATATGTAACTTGTTCCACTTCTCCCGAGTAGCCGTAAAAATCAGTTAATGCAGGTTTACAGACGTGTACAGATGTTTTTTTCTCCACAAGAACTTTAATTATTTTGTTGAAAAAGCTTTAAAATTACTTAAATGTATGAATATGCAAATATTTCTTTGTTTTAAAAGTCTAACGACGAAACAGAAGATGTCTCCTGCTTCCACCATTACCACGCACCATTTTGGAAAGTTGTGTTATACCAAACACTGGTTAAATTAAATATGAATATGAATCTTCACTCTCTAAAACATGTGGATATTACTTCTAAACCTTTTCTGTTGTTTTTTTTGTATACTGCAGTTAGATTAATAGACACAACAAATATTATACTCTCTATTCTCCCTCAGCTTCACCTCTTTGTCACTTTTATTTCCTTCCCAGAGGCAGACTCCTCCCTCCATCTTTTTGCTCCCTCTTCACTATAAATACATCCGTGTGTTCTCTCTCTCTCTCTCTCTCTCTCTCTCTCTCTCTCTCTCTCTGGCCTCTAGCTAACACTAGTACCTTTGTACGGCTAACATGCCAGATGAGACTAAAATTAAATGCACTTTAATTGCAGCTTGTGCCCCGGTACGTGTGAGAGGTGAGGAGGATTTACGGAGAGGAAATTATATTTTTAGGCCATCATTCAGTGATGATGACTTGTAACTGTTTATTAATGAAAGAGAGAAATAATCAAGATGACGTTTCAACCAACCCTAACCCCCGAGGGCTTTAGGGACGAGCCACAGTAAGCCTGTGTGGATGTGAAATCAGGAATATTTACGTGACAGTGTTACAGAAAACTTACTTTTTAAACGTTTGTTTTTTGAACGGGCTGCTTTTAAATATAGTTAAACACTAACAAGACAGCAATCTCTCTTTTTGTGCCATAAAGAAAGTTTTTTCTGTAAACCTGCACAATGTGAAATGCATTGTGGCTTGGTTGTCTCTTTGTTCACAGCAGTGAGCTGTGGAACAGTGTTCTGTCAAGTTTTTAAGCTGCTAATGAACATGACATCTGCTTTAATTAATGATGAAATAGTGTATTCTTGTATTCCATATCACAACGTTAACAGCGCTTCAGTAATCATTGTAATGATCTACTTTAATTTCAAGTTATATTAAAAAAAAATGTAATCACATCCATCCCAGTTTTTGATGCCATTTATGGTCAGCATGTTACCCATTCAATGCATTTAAATTCACTTCACTGTTTGAGTTGTATTTCCGTAATGACGGTGGAGAAAGATGCGAGCAAAGCCATTCAGTCCGTTGTGGAAAAACTGCTGAATATCATATAATAATATATCATATCATATAATAAAAATCTTTGCTGAGCTTTGTTGGTGGCCATGATGTTGTGGCCTCCTCCCCACAGGGTTTGGGAAAAGTTTGATTTTCCAGCTCGCTCTGTTAGTGGTGAAGGAGTTGGCTAAGGCGAACGCTAGCGATGCTAAGCCGACGTCACGACCAAACGTTAGCGATTGGTTATGGCAGATCCAGAGTGGCTCTGGGCCGATCCAATAGTTGTAAACTTCAACAGAGTACCCGCCTTCAAGGAAGTTAACACTTGTCAATGGAGAGTGGCCAGACTCTCTGTACAAATGAAATGGACCAGAGTCTGGTAGGACCAGGCTACTGTTCTGGGGCCTCTCTGCACTTCCATGTGAATACGTGGAAAGCCTTGAGCAGGGAGAGCAGCAGAGCAGGATCCCCATAGGGTACAGAACAGAGCAGCATCAATGACAGAGACACGACATTGATTAAGTCAGACAACATGAATTTAAAAGGAGGAGCTATTTGGAAATCCAATCAAAAGAGGGAATCAGCTGAGCCATCAGCTGGTGTAGTGGCTTAGGAACTGTCAGCTATGAGCTGAGATAACAGCCAAGCTTGACTCCGTGACCTGCCAGAACTTAGGCTATGCTTCATTTATTACGTAAAATAGCTTTTTTAAAGTTTCCCTGTGGAGTTTTCTTGTACAAAAAGGTCTTGACATTCAGTGTTGCTCACCAAAACACATTGCGTGTATCCTTAAAGTCTTACATACCTGTTGAATGCATTTCCGTCCTCATAAAACATTTGCAAAGCCGCCACATTTGCATTCTTTTTGAAATCTTACATTATTTACATCGATACACTGACATGTTCTTCTAAACTTCCTTCTGTTGCTGCATTGCTGTGTTTTATGGAACATCACATCCTAATGATCAGTGGAATAATGTGAAACTATTGGCAGGAATGTGTATTGCATCATCGACAAACCAGAGACGGTTTAGAACTGAGACGCCACGCCTCTTTAGGAGACTAGTGGCAGGTTCTGAATATTGTGAATCCAAAGGGAGAAGTGAACGTGAACACATGATTATTCCTTTACCCCATAATCACCAAAGTAAATGTTGCTGTGTAAATATCTAATGTTGGCAAAAGAAAATATTAATACTAGTGGCTTAACACCCCACACAGTACGTTTAAAGTGCTCATATTATGCTTTTTGGCTTTTCCCCTTTTCATTATTGTGTTATATATCTTTTTTGTGCATGTTATAGGTTTACAAAGTGAAAAAGCCCAAAGTCCACCCCAAAGGGACTTACCATCTCCAACAGAAAACACTGTCCAAACAGCTCTATTGTAGTCCGGCCTTTACTTCAGAGACAATCGTGGGTCACTTTGTAACACACGTTATAATGCTCGCCTAGTTGCTAGCGTGGCACACCCTCATACTCTGCTTCTGACTGGCTAGTAGTCCTTACCTAGCTACAGCGCATGTGCGACTCCCAACAAAGATGGAACAGAAGTGTGATGCCTCACTCTGTAGCTAAAACAGAGAGCTCAACACACAGGGTGAAAAGAAGAGCTGTAGCAATGTGCAGTACAACAAAAATATGGTGTTTTTTGAAAATTAAACCATGTAAACCTATTCTGATATAACCTCTAAATACAATTATGAACCTGGAAATGAGCATAATATGAGCACTTTAATACCAATAACATTTGTGAGGCATTATTTTAGCACAGATTTTGTGTTGTAATTGTGTTCATTATCTTTATGTAAACCAATAAAACATAAATATTTCATAGAAAGTCATCTTTTTAGTTCACAGTAAATATAATAATAGAAAGTATATAATGTGTTTATTCATGTTAAAGTGATACATGTAAGTCCTTTAAGAACAAGTGAAATGTGGACCAAAAATAACTTTAAGAACCACAGTTGCTTATTTATTCTGATCTGTAGTTTTTTCCCCCCTGTTAAGAAGTCAGAGGGCTCTTTGAGTCATGGCGGTTTTATAGCGAACCACCATGGTAACCAAAAACCTTTTAAAGAACCTTCCTCTTTCTGGGCGTATGAGAAGAGACAGGGGAGGAGACATGGAGGAGAGGAGTGAGACGGGTGGGGTGATGGTGTTCGGCCAGAGGAGGAGGGGAGGAGTAGAGGGAATGGGATGGAGCTATATGGGCGGAAGAGGGGGCCACTCTGTAAATAAGATGTCTAATTCATGGAGCGGATGTTTTGAAGGAAACAGACGGAGGACGTAGCCGCGCTAACTGTACCCTCTGGGTCTCTCTCCCGCTCTCTGTTTTTACTGTGGAAATGAACTGGACCTGTTCTGTTTAGCTTTCACTGGAAGCTCACCTGTACCTGGAGCAGGACACATTCTCCATTGATGCAGTTCATTTCCCTCTGTCTCCATACAAACCTCGTTGGCAGCGGAACAGCGGGTTGACTTCCAGAATGTCCCACTCATTACTCCTGACTCTGAGCTGCGGCCAGCTCTCGTCTCAGTAAAAACCTGGAATGTCATTAAAAAGTGAGAAATGGATTTAAATGTCAGTCACCACCCTGGGTCTGTTAGCATGTCAACAGTTGGGTAAAACTAAACCTGAAACAAGCTGTGAGCAAATTTCATCTGAAGACTCATGAAGTCCAGTGTGTTTTAGTCTCGCATTGCCAGACCCTCTGGCTAGTCCACACAGCATTCTGGGATGGGAGAAAAACGTGCTCTGGTTTATTGGCATTTATTTAAACCAACCACAATCATTATGGGCGGTGCTAAGCGCCGAGCGGAGCCACGGTGCCTCTACAAAATAGCCTCTGGAAGGAAATTGTTTTGGTGGAACATGTGTACGTTCAAAAGTTGTTTTAGCTGGCGAGAGAAAACTCAGATTGGACAGATAGTCTAGCTAGCTGTCTGGATTTACCCTGCAGAGATCTGAGGAGCAGTTAACCTTAGTCCTCAGAAATCCACCAGAGTTTAGAATTACAACACAAAGAAAACGGAAGTTACAGGACATCCGAAAACAGACATCCAAAAAGAGTGACATTTCCGACAGAACCAGAGCAATCCCGGAAGTGGAACGTCGTAGATATAGACTAAGTGTGTCCTAATGAGGAACCCGTAGTTATACTGAATCCGTTTAACTTGTGACTATTGTCCCTATTGTAACTTCTAAACCTTTAAAAGAGAAAAAAAGAAGGATCTGATATAACATATTACAGTAACAGCCTTTATTATAAATACCCTTGAAATATTTTACTATAATATTAGTATCTAAAATATTAGACCCTTTCTTATAACCAGTAGCCTATAACAAGTTTCATGTGCATGTCATTAATACTAAAAGGAGCCAGTGATATGGAATAAGACGTTAAAACAACTCAAGCCATAAACAGAAGAAGCTTTGCATACACATACTTTATGTTTACTCTAATTCCTGTTTTTCTGTTTACTTTAGTATTTATTTATAAAGAGAAAACAAGGAAAAACTTGACTCCTCTGTCTCCCCAGTGGTGAAATGATCTTTCCTTTCCACTCAGACCAGATTCACTGCCAGTCTCCCGTCTCTCCACTGAGTCACATCCATTCTCCCACACCATTGCCTCTAATGTGCTTTTCTACTTTTTTTGACAATAGCTGCATTTGCCAACTTTTTGCGACATTTTAAATATAACTAAAAACACAGGAGGATATATCAGTCTGTGAATCTCTTGATGTTCAGAATAACATTCTTATCATGGCAAAATATATTGTCAATTATTTTCATAATTTGTTCTTTCAGTGTACATTTTTGTTTGCACACCAGCCTTTGTAACGCTTTACGAAATATAGGAGATGCCTAACAGTTGAGAGTATTTATGTATAACTACATTACAACGCTGTGCATTGGGAGACCTTTAAATTGTGTATTTTGACGGCAGATGTATCAAACAAAGTAATTGATCAGGCTTTATGTAGCTGATTTGGATTCATCACAAAATGCTCGATCCTGCAGATCGGCTCGATTCAATAACGCAATAAACACACACAGACATACATTATGATGCAGTGTGTAAATGTATTTTTTTACACACTTTATAGTTATAAAGAAAAATAATGCAGTGGTCCGAGCAGGCGATAATAGTACTTTTGGGAAACTTACAATTTATTATATAAATTGTAAGTTTATATTATATATATATTATATTGCCAAGCTTTAAATGTAAATTTACTGAACCTGAACCATCAAAACAGTGTTAGCAACAGTATTACAGTAAGACAGTAGAATATATCCAGTCTACTTTGGGTCAGTTGAGGTGTGTGTTTCTTCTCAGGCGTCTGAGAACTGGTCTGACCTCTTTTTTTCACTTCAACCAGCTCCTTTTAAAACGGACTCTCGCCTTTCTATTTATCTTGCTATTTATGTCCAAATGTGGGGAAGGAGAGGGTGTTTTCACTGTATGTGTGTCTGTATGTTTAGTGCATGTGTACATCTCTCAGTCTGCGTGTGCAGGCTGTGTGTGTCTACACATGTACATCTATGTCTCTGGCATGTATTTGCTCCTGTGCCTCTGTTGTTGTCAGCGTATTGCTGTTCGAGTGGGTCGACATCTTCACTTGTTTGTATGTGTATTTGTTTTGTGTAAACCAGTAAAAGGGAAAGGAAACTGGTGGTGGAGGGAAAAGTGAATGAATGGTTGGTGTTATTTATTTGGTTTGGCGGACTGCACCTTTAGCAGAGAAAAATCACCCGCCGTATCTCTAATTCCGTCCTGTCTGCCGCTGCCTGAAACAGAATGATCCTGTGTGTGTGTGTGTGTGTGTGCATATGTGCATATATGTGTATTATCTTTTATGGTATGTACTGTATGTGTGAGAGGTTGTGTGTATGTGTGTGTGTGTGAAGCAGAATTTCATCAGCCACGTGTAAAATCTCCAGTTTGAGAACGGAGCTGCTGAACTGTAAAATGATAAACAAGCAGCTCAGAAATTATAAATGTTTTCATTTGTTACATTCTGCAGCTCACATGTCCCTGTTTGGATTGACAGAAATCTGATCCATCAAAGTAAATTTCGGTAACACTTTACTTGAAGGTATCTACATATCATGACACATGAACCCAACTCTAACCCTATAACCATAACTTGTCATGACAAAAACCGAATGACACTAAAAGAAGCGTTATGTCATAAACGTTTATGACTTGTTTATAATGTTTAGGACACGTTCATGACAGTGTCATGTCACTCTTATGTAGATACCTTCAAGTACAGTGTAACCTTTTTTTTCTCTTTAACTTTAACGTTTTTATTGGCTCAGAGCTCAGCAGAGCTGCATTGAGACAGCTGGTGTCAGAATATCAATCTACATTCAGTTATTTATGACAAAATATCTGTTATTTATATACTATTACCTAACATGCAGAAGGACAAAGACTCACAATTGCTGTTAATTGTAGCAGTGATACAGATTTAGATTGCTAGATTAATAGTTAAACGGATTGCACACTGATTCAAGATATCCTGTAAAACCTGCAGGTGACTGTTGCCAAGAAAAAAACAAAACAATAACACTGTTAGTCAGGTCATGGGAATTAACTACATTATGGTACTATTTCTACAGGTGCAACTTCCCTGTTGGCAAGTCACAGTTAGATGAACAAAAGTAAATCAGTCGTTAAAGTTTTGGTTTTACATGTGATTATTTTGTGTGTGCATGCGAACGACAACAGTTGAACATCATTTAATGGGATTTTGCATACATTGGCCAGAAAGATATTATTATATATATATATATATATATATATATATATATATATATATATATATATATATTAATATATTATTAAGATAAAGGTGCTCTAAGCGATGTGGGGTGACGTGGTTACATGCTGCCACTCCGACATGCTTTAATTCAGACATGCTACTATTCCCTAACCCTAACCCTAATGGAAACAAAAACTGTAGGAGTAGTGGGACGTTTGAAAACAATGGAAGTGCAGAATGGATGGTGGAACCAGGGTGACGTTACTTCTTTTTGACGTTCGAAGTATTGTCAAACAAAACCGAGGCTAGCTCGCCCCTCCCTCCTCCTCATCCCGTCCCCACCCCCAAATCCTTCTTGTCAGTTATTGGCTGGACCGCTGGAACACTGTTTGCTATGTTTCGTGGTGCAGGTTGACCAGTTTGTTTTTGTTGGCGTTTGTGGACCCTGGGCTATCTACAGAGACCGCGTTTTTTACAGTGTGTTCAGGGGACAGGCAGCTCGGGATAGTGAGGAGATGTTTGCTGTATGTGAAAAAAATGTTGTAGCTTAAAAACACGTGACATCGCTTAGAGCACCTTTAATAAGCCTCATATTATATTTCATAAAAATCTAATGATTTCTTTTGACGTTAGCAGAGGCGCTCTTTATTTAGGCGATGTGGGGCGCCTCCACTATAATGAGGAAAACCCTGAGTAGGAAAGTATAGAGCTCGTACTCAGAAAGCCTAAATTGCTTGACGCAACTTCGCCTGGCAGTAAGACTCATGGCAGACTTGGTAAAAATGGATCAACCTGTTTCATGGGCTGCCTCAAGCCGGCCCAAAAAGCCCAAAAAGTCAGTTCTACTGTAAGTCCATATCAGTCCCCTCCCAAAAGAAAGCCAAATCTGGCAGCCATATAAGGGCCAGGGCTTTCTCAATACAGCTGCACTGTATAGCTCTGAAGTTGAAACAGCTCAGTAGTATGAACCACGAGAAAATATGCTATACTGTGGACATGTGTTCTACCTCTTTCAGACAGCACACACACCGATCTGATGCCGGTCTGCCAGACCAGTGCACCAGACCCATTCATATGAAACAGCTGTAACTCTAATTAGATTTTATTTACAAGTTCAATTCATTTAAAATCATTCAATTAATTTAAAGTTAAATGCTCCCCTCCCTTGTGTTTTCCCTCACGAGTGTGCTCTCTCTTTTTTCTGCGAGTTGGTTAATAATGTTTAAACGTCAGCATCATTGAATTCATTTCCAGCCTCTGACCCGCGTCCAAACCTGGTCGAGAGGAGGGTCGTGACCTATTCAGACAGACCGTCTACATCACTTAAAGCGGGTATAACTGTGTTCAAAAACAGGATCAGCAACCATAATACGAACGGGACGGTGCAAAACAAACCAGAGGAGCTGAAATGAAGTAGTAAAGTTAGTTCGGTTTTTCGTCATCAACCCAAACACATGGATGCTTAAATGTATTCAGAGGCACTCATAATGTGTTTGATTTTCCCTGAAAAAAAAAAAATTGGCTAGTAGAAAATCTGATTCTGATGATCTGAATCTGATGATCTGATTGGCTGGTAACTTTAAAAATCTACTAGCCATGTTGGCTGGTGATTGCAAAAGTTAATTTGAAGCCCTGTCTATATATATACATATATATATATATATATATCTCCACCTGCCATGTTATCATTTCAAATTCTCCTCCTGTCATTTTAACAACCTACTGCTATGACTTAGTGTTCATTTAATCTGTCCTTTCACCTTGTCATAAGCCATGTATTTTTTTTTAAATGGATGGCAAGTTTTAATTAACTGTCTTTGCAAGCAAACAAGCCCTGAGGCGTTTTATTTGGCTTCTGTTAGCCTCATTCAACTTCAAACAAAGCCCAGATGGAGGAGAAGGAAGGCAGGTGCTTGTCAGGTGATAAAATGGTTCGTTTCAAAAGGTAATGTACATCTTTTTTGTTGTCTTCCCATGTCAAGGGCAGAGGATGATGATGATATACTTCACCTTTCAGTGCCTCCAACAAAGTGTGTGAATGTGTTAATGGATAAAGACGGACTTTAATGGTCCTTTAAAATAGTGTATGCTATTCATTTGGATGTCTAAAATAATTTCTGAACATATTTTGCTTTCTCATAGGTGTTCAGGTAGGGGTTGCCTTTGACACTTGACACAAAACAAAACCCCAGAAAACAACAACTTGGTATTATTGTTTAAGGGCATTTATGTAGCAGCTTTCGACTTTGGTCATTTCAGTTAACCAAACTTAATGTTTCTGGGCGTTTTCATCCTCTTGAGTGTTGATTTCTAAGAATATTCAGTATCATTTCTAGATGATACCAGAGGGGAAAAACACTTGGATGGAAAGTTTTTGATCGCAGGGAAGGACTATATATATCCCTTAACCTTCCCTTAACCATCATTAGAGTCTACAATAAACCAGTCGGACCAGATCTATCCCAGTGCGGCTCTGTTTGCTTTGAACCAGCATCTCACTCGCTGCTCTGCACGATTGTTAGACAACTGATTTTATTCAACCTTTGAACAGTCCCTTTTCATCTTTCATGGTTTCATGGCTGGTCTTCAATTGAAGACGTTGTAAATGTGAAGTGGGACCACTGTTTGATGCTTCGAGATATGAGAGTTGTTCTGTTTTTCTTGAAGTTGAAATAGGCAGGACATTTCTCATCAGCTGGTCACACTGACTGATAAAGTGTAAAATACAAAAGTCACTTTCACAATTACGGGGACTGCAGATGGAAACTAGCATTAGCTAACTCTGGTACAAAACATCTTTTCGTAAGATTAATGTATTTTGTACATTGTCCCTGACAAATAAACTAATAAAATAAATTAATTAATTAAAGCCGGGGTAGGCAGTTTTCTTTTAGAGTCATTGGGCACTAATTCCATGAAAACCTTTCAGCATAATGTAGATGAAATGGTCTTAGAGAAAACTTCTGCACCTCCTCTTGGCTCTGTTTTCAGGCTTTAGAAAATCTAGCCTGTTACGGGAGACTTATTCCAATCACCGGTGATTTCAGAGAGCAATCCTATTGGCTGTTGATGCATGCACATCCCTTAAGACGATGAAGGTCTGATTCAATGGTAGAAAATGTTAATATTTCAGCATTGACAACAACTGCCTGCACTGCTAAGCAGCCCAAAAAAAAGGAAGACAGACTTCTTAAAAAGAGTTCAGAAGAGAGACTGACAATAAACGCAATAAAAGATATGTCAATATCGGCAAAGCATTTCAGAGATGGAATGAAAAAGTTGCTAAATGTTGAATGTGTAGGCAAAATCTAACCACACAGGAGTCACAGAATTTGTGAGAAACAGTTTGTGCGGAAAAAACCCATTTATCTTTCTCTTTGTTTAATTCAAAGTGTCTTTCTGAAGTTGTGGTTCTATTAACAAGCATCAGTGCATATATTGTATCATTTCCTGTAAGTATTACAACTACACTGTTCATTTCTTGTAGACTAACTGCAAAAACAGTTTAAAGAGCGGTAGATAATATATACTGCATATAATTAGTATATAGTATGGTATTGGCATCTCAAATAAATCCTCATACCGTGACTGAAACAGCATACTTTTCTTCATCCCTGAAAAGCTCACATTTTCTGCAGAAGCCTGGTTTTAGCGTGGCGACAGCGATACACGCTCAGTGACTGCGTGCCCTGTCCTGAATGAGCCTATAGATACAGGGGCTTCTGGCCAAACTGAGGTTGAGGAGAAATTACGATGAGGCGCAATGCAGCCTTTATGAAAGAAACATTGACTGCACTTGATTGCCTGAGATGATGGAGTTTGGACAGAGAGCAGAGTCACTGCAGCTCAGTGTGCAAGGAAACGACAGGACGGGGAATGGATTTGCAACAGGTCGTGTTAAAGAAATGTGGGAAACTTACATCTCGTTCAGGTACACATACACTCATGCAGGCATGCATGTGAAAATCCACACAAAAGCAAGCACACAACCACTCACGCAGGTAAGGTAAAAGAGAGGGGAATGGGGAGAAAGAGTGATGTGCTGCGAGATTGTGTGTGACTCATGCATGAGTACACATTGTTAGCATGGTGAAAATCCTCACAGGTTCCTGGAAGGAATTAAGAAGGCTGACGTGACACCAGGATGCAAGACTGCTCTACAGGGCTGGTCCCACCCCTCTGCTGATCCATGTCAGTTTGTGTGTGTGTGTGTGTGTGTGTGTGTGTGTGTGTGTGTGTGTTTTCATCCTGTGGCTCTTTAAATCTTTTTATTTTATAGCTCCACCTGAAACAAAGTCTGCACATTTGAACAGTGGTGGAAGAAGTACTCAAAACCTTTATGTACCTCCATTTACAATTTGAAGTCTTGCTTTCAATAGATAAACTTCAAGAATGACTTAACAGTAAATCTTTTTTTGTTTAAACACCGATCAAATAGTCATCCCCTTTAGTCACGTGAAAGAAAAGGCGTAAAAAAGACACTTTTCAGTGATAAACTGGCATACTGAGCACATGGATAAACAGCAGAGAGGTGGATTATGCTGCAGGAAAGGTCTGAGAAGTGTCATTTTTGACTTCTTTTTTTGCTGTGACTCTTGGACGCCATTGGAATCAAAATGAAATGTACCTGTTATAACCAAATGTATTTAGAGGAGAAAAGGATGGCTATCTTTCAGTTGTTAGATTTTGCAGACTGGCTTAGCATTATCGCTGTCGCTTGTTGATGTTAGCATTTAGCTCAATGCACCGCTGAGCACAATTACTACAGCCCCACAGAGCCGCTAGCATGGCTGTAGACCAGGGGTCTTCAACGTTTTTAGGCCAAGGACCCCTTAGCTGGAAAAGAGACAGAGCTGGGACCCCCACTTGTATTGGATGGATATTCATACATCATTTATACATCATATTTTAATGTTAAATATACATGGGGAAGCACAGTGTTTCATGTTAATGTATGTTTTCAGACATTTTAATAAAATAAATAAAAATAACTTTCATTAAATTAGCAAACAATCATTTGGTGGCCCCCCTGGAGTAACTGTGAGGACCCACCAAGGGCCGCGGACTCTACTGGTCTCTCCAGGTCTCTGTATTTCAGCATCACACACACACACACACACACACACACACACACACACACACACACACACACACACACACACACACACACACACACAATTTTATGATTTATCCTAATTGTGTTTATTTATTCTGTAACCCCATTACATTCATTTAGCTTTGTTTTACAAAGTGACTAACTCTGTGATGAGTTTCTGATGATGGCACATTATTTCACTGCATTTATTGCATCCATTAATACTGGGAGCTTTTCACTTCTTTGCTCCTCATAATTATGTTTTTTATTGCGTTTTCCATGTCCCAGGTTGCCCCCACCACTGCACAGAAACCCTACCCTCCCTGTGAGCTTCCTCCATGTTGATTTGATCTTTTTTTGGCCTTTTTACCCGCAGCTCTTTGAATAAAGCTACTCAGCGCGTTTACGGGAAGCGCACAGCTCAACATCACAACCGGCCCCCCTCATGCTTCCAAAACGGAGTCTTTCCAAATTAGTTTTCACAAAACCTGCCAATTTACAGGGACGAGTTTAGCAATCTTTCTCTCTCTATCACCCCCTCTCTCCCCCATCTGTCTCTCTCTCTCTGTCTCTCTCCCTTACTCTTCAGGGCAACCTCCAGTAGCAGTTGTGGCCCAAAAGAAGGCGATTCTAAATTTAAACCTGCAAAAAGGTAGCTTTGTAAAACCCAAAGGTGGCTTTAGAGAGAGAAAGACAGCTAGGGGGAGATGGGGGAGGAAAGTTGCAGAGAGAAATGAAGGGAGAAAAACAGGGTGGAGAGGGACTGTGAGAAGGCACAACAGGCTGAAGAAGACATTATTATTTTTTGATTTTGGTAGAACCTTTATTTCTTGAGATCACCTCACAATTATGCATAAACAGTACAGTACAAATATGATAATTTTAGTTATTTAGTGATAAGACCCTGAATGACCTCTCCTACTTTGTGTATGACTGAGACGTTGACAAAAAGAGAGCTTAAAAGGATAAATAAAATAAATATCAGTAAAGTTTTGGAAGTAAATCCACCCTGAATTTACTCACATTTTTTCACATGAGTTAGGGATTTGAAAAGATTCAGTTTCAATAAGTAGAACATGCTGGAATCAGATTCAATAAAATGCTATCTTAAATCCTATTCAAACTAGATTCATGTCTTTTGGGGGATTATAACATGACCTATTCTGGTCAGTGATTTTAATCCTATATGAGGATGTATGTGGGTTAGGGTTAGTGAAAAAAGGCATTACAGCCACAAGAACCTATCTAACCTACAGTTTTTCTGTGAAGTTGCTGGTCTTACTGTAATTTAAATCCCATCAGGAGCGACGTCTTTGTATTCCAAAGTGGTTCTACCGTATTTATTTTTTAAATCATTTCAGTGTGAAATTACACTTTTGTGTGAAAACAGAGGAAGTGTTTTTGCTTATCTGATACATGCAAACATGCTAACAGCATAACATCTACTTGCACTGTCCCTGGTTTGAATCCAGGTGTGGACCTTTCTTTTCATGGCTCCTCCCTCTCGGTTGTTTGCTCGGTTAAAAGCCCAAAAAAAAGCCACACATCCTTTAAAAACGCCTAATTACCCTGGAGGTGATATGAAACCGTTTCAGCCCCAAGAGCAACAACATACAGAAGTTTGGATAGGAGAGAAATGAACAAATGGCACTCAAGTTAGAGACAGCAACAGAAAAGGAGAGAGAGAGAGAGAGAGAGAGAGGGTCCAAGGAGGGAGAGAAATTCCCTGTGCCGTGGCCTAGGAGCCGCTGGATGGGCGGCGGCGTTCTCTCCGGCCCATGAAAGGTGTGATTGTCCCACAGCTTCCCCGAGCCAGGAAAGTTCCCCCAGCGGCGGTTGGCGGCCCCTCTATCTGCCAGGAACACAGGGCCGCGGAGAGAAACCCAGGGCCCGTTATGTCAGATACCACGCCGGGGCAGAACCAGAGTGGGACGAGGAGGGATTATGGTGTAAAAAAATCCCTGCTTTTTAATGTGTGTTATAAATACTTTAGACATAAACACACATACACATTGAGGGGACGCAGGACACACACACACACACACACACAGACAGCGGGGCCCAAAATGAGGCTGTCGGCTCGGAGCGTCTGAATGAAAAAAAAGGGGCAGCTCTCAATGTGTTTATTTTGACAGGAGGGAGCGAGAGTGGAGGGGGAGGAGGGGAGGAGGGAGGGGATACAGAGGGAGACAGAAATGGAGAGATGAGAGAAAGAAAGACACAGAGAGGAGAAGGTAGAAGTATATCAGGCTCGGACATTCCTTCGCTTCCAAAAACAAAGTTCCAGTGAGGCAAGAGAGACAATTTGTTAAGAAAGCCTCAGCCATGTTTACTAGGCACTTTCTCTTTTTTTTTTTCTTTTGGGGGGATATTTCATTGCAAATATGCTAATATTTTTGACCCGGAGGGATGAGGAACATGTATTCTGAGGCCGATAGTTTACTCTGCGTCTCGCTCAATGACTAAGGTGACTTATGGGTGGGGTGGAGGGGAGACAGGACGATAAAGATGGCTCCAGGCTATGGTAACTATTCAAATACACTGTAGGATGGCCCAAGGGCTAACTGACCCTGCTCGGCTGTCAAAGTATGCACAAGTGCAAATGCTGCATGAGTACACCAGCTACTTATCAATTTAACAGGTTTTTGGATTTTCTAGGCATTTGGCGAGCGGATCATCTTGTCACTTCAGGGCATTGTCTTGATTTAAGATGTTGAGTCAAATGTGGAGCAGTTGTGCGTTCGCTATGGCTGTTTAAATATTCTTCATCACACCGCCTTTATCAGTTCAGATAGAGTGTAATTTGTTAAGATACTGCTCAATGTCTGTGTCAATCAAATTGTGTGCTTATTGGCTCAAAGTTAGAAAATGTGCATGTGTAGCTCACCTGGTAGAGCATGTGCCCATATATAGAGGTTTGCTCCTCGACGATGCTGTGGCCCCGGGTTCGACTCTGACCTGCGGCCCTTTGCTGTATGTCATTCCCCCCCCCTTTCATGTCTTCATCTGTCTTATAAAAATAAAGGCCTAAAATGCCCAAAACATAATCTTAAAAAAAAAAAAAAAATGAACAATGAAAATGTGTGACTGTAAAGAAAGCCTTCTGCATTGTGGAACCAGTGTAACTTTGTGTCTTTTTTTCTTTTGTTTGTTGGGGTCGATGCATAAAACAATTTCTTCAAGAAATCAGAGCTGTGTAAAACAAAATCACTTTCCATTTGCCTAGAAGTGCACTATAATAAATTTCTGACATTTAATGTTGAGTTGTGTTCAAATTCTAATAAGGTTTTCATATATCGATTGCTAATATTTGGCTATAAATTCAAACTTGTTTTATTCACGACTAAATAAGCAACGATCAAATTTAAAGTTGGGAAAAAAACTTCAATAGGCAATATTTAGTAAAAGTTTAACACAATAACTTAGCTAATGTGCTTCATCACTGTGTGGGTTTCATTAGATTGTATGGACAGTGTCAGCAACATTAGCAAACAACCACACAACTGTCACCACATTCTGAATCAATTGATGCTAAATCCTGATTGGTGCGAGAAGGGCGAGATGTCACATTTTTCCACTGTCCACTACAAACCTGTGAGAAGGACACAGACAAAAACACGCAAAAAGAGAAATGTCTCATGTGATCTAACAAACTTAATAGAACTTTCGCAGAAGATAACGTCTTCATTAAGATCGCATCTTTGATACTAACAAGCTGATGACATAATAGGTTTTCAGAGCCCTTATGAAAATGTTACCAGGTCCGGCCTGGTAAGATTGCTGTTAGTCTCGCTTTGCTGGACCTTCCTCCACCACAGCGCCGCGGAGGAGGGTCTGGCTAGTCCACACAGCATTCCGGGATTGGAGAAAAACGTGTGCTGGTTTATCGGCATTTCTTTAAACCAATCACAATTGTCTTGGGCGGCGATAGACACAGAGAAAAGCCACGGTGCTGCTGCAAAAAAAGGAAAGAACTTGTTTTGGTGGAACGTGTACGCTCAAAAGTTGTTTTAGTCGTGCAACAGAAAACTCAGATTGGACAGATAGTCTAGCTAGCTGTCTGGATTTACCCTGCAGAGATCTGAGAAAAGGTTAACCTAATCCTCAGAAATCCAACACAAAGGAAGCTCAAGGTAACTGATATCCGGCCTAAATGAGTGAAATCTGGCGGAATGTCCGTCGGCAATGGAGCAATCCCGGGAGTGGAACGTCGAGGGTTGGACTACTTTTTAGGTAGAAGTGACTCAGCAGCTTTTTCAGACACGAGACCTGTTTAAGTGGTTCAACTTTGACAGATGAAAATTACGTCATGTCACTATGTTTTCCACACAGCACCTGTCAAAATGATGACGATGATTGTTCATAGACGTGCAAAATCGCAAATTAGTGCTCATTCTAAACTACTGATTATTAAGAATAGTAAAAAAGTGAGTGAGGGGGCAGCTTTAGGCACAGCATAGGGATATTTTTATTATTATATTATTATATTTATTGTCAGTGATTCAGCAAGTTTGATAACTTATACCAGTGGTTCCTAACCTTTTTGGTCTAATGTACGCCCACAGCCCTGCCAGATTAACTCACATACCGCTTCATTATATAAAAGTGGATATTGTTTTTTCATACAATTGAACTGTCAATATTAGGGTTGGTTTGGTCAGCAATCATACTACTACTATTAGTCGACTACTACTTGAGTGAAGCTAAATGTTTCAACCATTTACCCATTAACCTTACTTTTAGCACATCATTTGAACGGTTTATTCATTACTTTTAGCCATTTATTTCTACCATTTATTCATTTTCAATATTAGCTACCTGTTTTAACAACGACAACATGTAGTGTTCAGGTGTTACAGTAACAACATGTGTGGATATATTCTTTAAATCACATCATAATTTATATTTTTTTTCTAATTAGTTGAGCTACTCTACAATGTTTCCAAATACCCCCTGGCAACTGTAGTAATATCCCCTGAGGTACAATACTCCTGGTTGAGAATCACTGAAAACAGCAAACTAGTTTCATTTTCATGCTGCACTGACCAAAAAGTGCATTCTTTATATGCAAACTACTGAGGTGAAAACTCAGTTTCTAATGGTTATTGCAGCTGTTAATCTTTGTCAGTGGCCATCGATCAGATATCAAACAATCCTTATAGCTCTGATTCATTTCTACGGTGTCTGCAGCAGCCCAAACTGTGCGGCTGCGTGTTTTTAGCCTGGGCTCTGAAAATAAGTGGAGCTTGTCTACCTGAGCGTGAGAGGCTGTCAGGCTCTTCTCAAGGAGCCCTGTTCAGCCACACACACACACACACACACACACACACACACACACACACACACACACACACACACACACACACAGTCCGGAGCCAGCAGACATAGTAGCGCTCATTCATCCTCTGGCAGCAGCCGTCTCCCCCCTCCCTCCCCCACCACCGGCCTTCAATACTTCCCCCTGCTTTTTTCGTCCTTCCACCCTCCTCCTCCTCCTCTTCATCATCCCCCTACTCAGACCACGTCCATTTTGGGGTTTGGGAAGGTAGAAAAACAGTCTGACGGATGAACAGGCAGGATGGATGCATCCATAACACAACCTGGTCCATTAAAGACTCCAACATGCGCCAAACCATTTAGCCTGTGTGCAACGGCGATCTGTCTGCACAGTCCTGCCTTGTTTTTCTCAGTTTTCAGTGGAAAGGACACACAACAGTACTGAAAGACAAGACGTATTTGTATTGGTGATTCAGGGCATCATCTCTCCGGATCTTGAGGACTGGTTCAACTTTATGTTCTCGAACAAGACACTGAATGCCATCCAGCTCATGCAGTGGTGTTCTGTAGCTGGGACTGACCACTGAGCTCACAAAAGGTGTCTGTGAGCCGAGTACTGGACTCTGTGAGGTGACGGCCGTGGGAGCGATGGTTAAGTTTAGTTGACAAAAGTTGACTGTCATGCATTAACCTTAAGTTTAGACACCAAAACGGCTGCTTAAGATTAGTGATCACAAAAGTTTGTAATTTGGATCACCTGTCCCCTTAAGTAATACTCCCGAAACATGAACTTTCGGGACACAAACTCCACTCCCCCCCTTAAAAAGCCCTGTTATTTAGGACCCGACCCTCCATCTTCACGCTCTTATTCAGTTATGCAGTTAAAGTGGGGCATAGGGTAATAAATACGTGGAATAAAAACCAATTACAGTGCATTACTTTTTCCCAGATGAGCAATATTAAACCAGGTCACGAATGGTTCATGAGAACTGCTAAATTCCAAAACCCCTGTCATTGATATAGACTATAATTGGTCCTAGCCAGGGGGCCTCTGATTGGAGGCAACAGGTCGGACTGATATAATTTGGTTATATCAGTCCGGCCTGAATGCCTTTTAAAAATGTCTTCAAACACAAAGATCATTGCAGTTATTTATTTTTTGACACATATATAAATTGAGTGATTCATTAGTTGTTTTTTTGCGTCTTTTGTTCTTTCACATTTCAACCAAGTTTGCCATTACCTTGGATTTGAGCCCAAAAAATGTCGATCAATAGATAAAATGATATAGTCATTAACCCTCTGAGGACGAAAGATGCATTGGTGCACATTAACGATGTTCGACAACAGTAATCATATATCATATATAGATATAGATATGTGAAAATGCCCTTAGACCTCAGAGGGTTAATTATATTGATTTTGTTAATAACTCCACAGCACTTAAATGTGTTTTCTTAACAAGTTCAAGAACAAAGCTTGTGCATTTCCTGTGTTTCACCTTTATGAGGCAAAACAAATTGGCTGGGACAAAGCCTGTGTGGCAGGTGGATATTAAAATCCACCTGCCACAGTAGCAGGTGGCTAAACAAGTTAACTTCAGGCCCTGCATATGTGCAGCATATTAATCTGAAACACTTTACAGGTCTGTAGTTTCCGCTAATAGAAGTGTCTTGGAAAAGAACTTGATACTAATTATAGGGGAAGTACTGTAGATCAGTATGTGCACCTCCACTTGATTAATCAAATTGTTTGGTATTCGTCAGTACACAACAGATCAGCTGAACAAAAATGTGAAATGTGTCTACGTGCAAGCAATTAAAATCAATATTTAAATAAAATACATGATTCCAATAATACATGATTAATGAATGAATATGTACTTGGGTTTAAATGGAACAAGCTCTTTCAAGGAAATATCTCTGGCAATTGAAAACTTGAAAGCTTATGAATGTATCTAAATCCAAACAAAACAAATGGTTTTCCCTTTAATTTGTACCAAATCACATTGTTCTTTCCAGGAAACGTTCCAGGAATTTATTAAGAAATAACCCGATCCGTAAATAAAGAGTTACCTATATATCTCGTCATGTGAAAACAAAAACTATTTTCTTCTTTCTTGAAAAGTCAGTTTTCATTTCCTGACGGAGCAATCGGTCAGGCTGCAATAGACGAAAAACCATGTGCATACTGTACAGAAGAGGCAAAATAAAAAATGTACAATCATTTTCATACAGCTATTATTGTACTTGAATTCACTACATGAACTGCTTGTCCGACAGTTCCTGTCCTCTCAGCCTGAATCAACAACAGAGGTGTTTCTGTTTATTTTGGCGCATCGTCAGTTTTATGTTGGCAAAGCCGTGCAGTAAATTTCCTCATGACATCAATATGCATTGACTCCAAAGAGCCATAAAGGAGTCAGTTGTCATGCCCCATGCAGGTAAAAGTAAAAACTGTCAATCAAGCGTTGTCTGTTTTTCCCTCAGACAGTCCTGAGAGGAGCGCTCAGCACAAACTTCCTGCACACCTGTGTCCTCCTGTAGAATGGTGCAAAGACCCTGCACACCTGTGTAGATGTACTTTAAAATCAATTCACCACTTTTTGTTTGCGTTGATTTCATGTTTTGAGTGTGCTGCAAACTGGATTAGCACCGATATTAATGTGGATATTAATGTCGTGTTCTCGCACAGGTGCTTTTTCTTTACAACAACAGTCCTATATTTTTTTCAGTAGTTGTTCTGGCATTTTATCTTTTGCTATTTGCTTATTTCTAGTATATTTCTTATATTGTCTGTATTTGTGTGAGTGAGTATGTCCTTGTAATGTGCTGCTGTAAGAGTCATTTCCCCATCTATCTATCCTCTGTTGTTGAACACTGGACATTTTGTGTTTGAAGCACCTTGCTCAAAGGCACATCAACAGCAGTAGTTGAGGGATAGAAGAGAATCATTCACTTTCCAAGCCCACATTTTCTAAAGCTGCTCTGTGGATTCAAACCTGCTTCTCTAACTTCTCGGCTACTTTTGCCTTCACAGCACTGCAGGCCACAGCCCCAGCTGTTACATTGTCCCTACTTGTGTGTGTGTGTGTGTGTGTGTGTGTGTGTGTGTGTGTGTTTGTGTGTCCAGCTGTACACACACACAGCTAATGAACTCTAAGTGCCTGGCTGCAGTTGTCACGGTGGTGCGACTGTCTCAGTGCCTTTATTCAAAGGCCACGGAAAAGCTCGATTGGAGTTTATTCTGGTCTGAGGCAGAGCAGATTCAAAGACGAAGCGTTAGAAAGTGCTAAAAATTAGAAAGTGCATTGTAGCTCTACTTCCATTTTAGACCTGGTTTCAGGTTTTATTAGCAAAGACCAATGCGTAGGCCTACAACGTTCATGGATCATCGCTTTTGCTGGTTGAAATGACAATGTTGTCGGCAGCACATCAGTTGCAGCTTAGTAACTTAACCAAAAGCCAAAGAGAAACTTGGCTATTAAATACATAGTTAATGAGCTCTCTTCAAGCTGACGTCCATACTCGGCCAAATAATGATTGTTAGAGAAAGAAACTCCATTTCACTCCAACTCTCGTCATGTTGCGTTTTCTCTGGTGAAATAATTGATGGAATCTTTCAGTTAAACTCTCATGCATTTCATAATAATAATTTAATTTGATTTAATTTCAATTTATACCAGATATGGTAATGCTCCAGGAACAGATTTAACCCTGATTTTCTTTTTGAACATAAATAAGTTAACATTGTTTTACAGTATTAGCTGAATACTTTGTGAATTGCTGACAGGCATGATTTTGAACTGATGACATACATGATGCATCATCTCTATGTCTGTAGGTTTTAGCTGTGAAACGTGGTTAAATAAAATAAATTACTATCTGCTCCGGATCTGTAATTGATGACAGTACTTTTTACGCATCACTTCCCTCCCAAATCCCAAAATAGTCTATTTAGATTTTTTGTTATTCCCATTCTATCGCAGTTTGTTCATGGGAGGTTTAACATTGAGTTCAACCTCTTGGGAGTGTAAACACCATTTTGGGGTAAATCGTGAAACACTCTGTTTGCTAATTACTGCTGTTTTGTCTTTTGTCAGAAATGTACTTTGTTCACCTGTAATATTTAGTGCTGTTCTGAGCCTGAAAATGAACATCAGCTGCTCTGCTGAAACACAGTCGATAAACGACAGACAGACAAGGGACAGTATATACACACAATAAAGTCTACATAGGTAGGTACTAATGTGTGCAGTCACATGTGCAGGACACACAAATGTGCACACACACACACACACACACACACACACACACACACACACACACACACACACCGAAACACGCACCAGCAGCATCCATTTCTAGCAAGAAACCGGTAATGGGCGGGGTTCCTTTAACATGCACACCTGTGATGACTGATAAGATAACTGCAGTGCATAATGAGTGTGCGTGTGCGTGTGTGTGTGTGTGTGTGTGTGTGTGTGTGCGTGTGTGTGTGTGTGTGTGTGTGTGTGTGTGTGTGTGTGTGTGTGTGTGTGTGTGTGTGTGACAGAGAGCGAGAGAGAGCTAGAGTGTGTGTACTCACTAAGGAAGTATAATGTCTAAGGTGACAGTTCGAACCCCGGCTCCTCCTGCCCGCATGTCGTAGTGTGTTTGAGCAAGAACCTGAACCCTAAGTTGCTCCTGATGGGCAGACCAGCGCGTTGCGTGTCAGCTCCACTACCATTGGTGTATGAATGTGTGGGTGAAAGAGTGAGTGAATGGGTGAAAGAGAGGCAACTTGTAAAGCGCTTTGTCTGGTAAGGTAGAAAACACAGTCCATTTACCATATAAGTGTATGTGTTTTTTTATGTATGTGTGTGTGTGTGTGTGTGTGTGTGTGTTGTATCTGTGGGTTGTTCCTGCCTGTGAACACAAACTGCGCTATCAGCCTCGGGGCCATAGGAGCTTCATCTCTCCTCGACGGTATGATACAAAGATACAAAGTCACTCATAGCAAATACGGTTTTAAATATTAAACAATCAGAGATTGTCTGTGCTGTAAACAAAGATTAATTCTTTGATTCGTAGCAAATATTTGCAGCAAATAATCAGTGTCATGAGGATATTTGCCAAGTCATGGCTGCCCCTATCGCTATTCTGCTGCTTCCTCGCACACAGATCAAGTCTAGGCTAAGTTTTATTTGTATTTGGTTTACTTGAGTAGATAAAATTAAGTGTTTTTCTCTGTAAATACTGTGTGTCAATTTTGGGAATCATCAGGGGTTAAATGTTGCCCTAAAGCCACATCAGAGGAGCACCGGAGCTGCTTATGGACCCATGTCTTCCAAATCGAATCTGTTCATTTATTTATTTATTCATTCATTCATTCATTTGTTAAAGCTTTAGTGCGTAACTTTTTGATATTAATAAACTTCCGTTACATTCAAGACTTTGCCAAATGAGTTGCTACAAAGCTAATTAAGACCATCAGCTCCACACAGCTCTCTCTGGATTTCTCAGTATGGCTACGTTCAGAAGATTGTGGCGTCCGACGACTTTCCCGTACAGAAACTCGAGTGAAGATAATTACCTCTTCTGAAGAGTGCGTCATGTTTTTGTAATCCTCCGTGTCCTCCTTGGCTACTAGCAACTGCGTGGAGGAGGGGGTGTTTGTGGAGGGGCGTTCACGGAAGGCTTGTATCACTTCATTGCTGTGGTACTTTGTACTAATATGCATATGACAATAAACTTGAACTTGAACTTGAACTTGAACTTGTGGACGCGCCAACAGTTTTATTGTTATTACTACGAATTCATCATGGGGGCGACAGAAGCTACGCACTATAGCTTTAAAGACTCTGAATGTTCTGTACATTGTTGTATTGTATTCACTGATTACTTAATTTGCGTATTTTACTAACTTGGAGCAGGCTTTAAAAGGAGGAAGTTGTTTCTTATAGCTTGTGGAGTTCCATGGGAGTTCACATTGCTGCAGTTTGGGCAGTTTTAGCTCTGAAGGAACAAGAGACAATATAAACACTTTTTGCTTTATTGTTTTAAAATGTTACTTTCATCCTTAATAATCATCATGGCATTTTGTTTTTTTTGCATTTTGCTTTTATTTGATATTTTGACAGTGTAGAGCTACACATAAATGCTGGGAGAGAATGTGATATGACAACAATGGTCCTGGTCTGGAATTGAATCCAAGATGCTGCAGTTATTGACTTGCGCATAAGGCTGCACCAGTAATTCAGCCCTTTTTTAAACTGTACATTTTAAATACTTTTTCACCACATCAAAAACCAAGGCAACATTTGCAGTAACTACATTGTTATACTATGGTTAATATCAAAATGGAAGAGTAAAACCATCCCATTAAAAACACTGTTAAACATCCGTCATGCATACGTCATGGACTGGTTTTCAAAGTAACGCAATGCACTTTAAAGGATGCACATTTTCCAGATGCAAAGCAGTCAGAAATGGTGGCTGTAAATGTAAAGAATGGTCACTGTAAATAGAGCTTAAAGAATTGCTGATACATCTCAGCCCTGAGTCTGAGACAACCGAACCTGAGCTTACTGAAAGAATTCAAATCCGATTGGACCTCACTGTACGCTGTCAGTGGTTTCGGAAAAAAAACTGTCAAATGCAGCAATATGCAAAGCACTACAGTCAGCAAAGATTTTGCATAATTCAAGCGAGTAAGAGAGCAAAAGAATGGATATTGATTATCCATATGTGCCACATGTTGCCATAAAAACAATCACTTTGAATGGTTGCCATGGTCTGTCTGACTGACTTTATCTCTCTAATTGTTTCTATTTATCTTTCCACTGAACCCTTATTTCTTATTATATATATATATATATATATATATATATATATATATATAAAAAAAAGCTGTTGAAGTTGTTCGAGACCTCAGACTTGCCCTCCTGATGCTTGTTTCTTCTTCCCTTCATCTGAATCCGTTTTTATAAACCAGGAAAAATGGCAAGCTCCTAAATGTGACAGGAAAAGCTGGAAGGGCCCTGTACGGAAGAAATGCAATTTTCACCCAACTTTGTGCTTCATGTGCTCTAGCGGGGATGAAGAAACAAGCAGGAAAACTGAACAAATAAATTGAAATCTAACTCGAGGGAGAAATTTGACTCCGACTAAATACCAAATTGGTTTCAAGCTGAGAATCAAAGCCCTGGTTCTCACCCAAACCTTCATTGCAAAGTCCGGTTTGGATACGGGAGCAGAGCCAGATTCAACACAGCCGTCAGACGCAGCGCTCCATCAGATCCTGTCATTTGGCAAAGGATGGACACCCTGTCTTCATACATCTTTGAGACGGAGGCAAACACAGCCCCTGACATGCTCTTTGTGTCTTTATGTGTGTGTGCAGACATTTGTGTGTATGTCTCAGTGTCTGTGATTTACACGGCAGCGGACAGTAGTGGCTGTCAATTCAAGTAGTGTTGTCTTAAAGTCTAGCCAGTAGCTTTCTCTCTCTCTCTCTCTCTCTCTCTCTCTATCTCTCTGTCACACACACACACACACACACACACACAGACTTTCACAGTGTGTTTGACCCGACACATGCTCTCCAGATGTTGCCGAACATTCCTGAAGGTCTCATCACACTTGTGGACATTTTATGTCTCCTCACACCGTCCTGACACTGTCACAGTCCAGTTCTTGGTTTGTTCAAATTGAAAGCAGCTATGAAGAAACAGGACATCCCCTCTGCTTCTGGACTAAAACGCAGGCCAATAACCTTTAGTTTCTTCGTCTAAAAGCAATGAAATTGTGTCTGGATGCTGCCAACTGTCACAAATGCCCCTATGTGACAGTGATTCAGCAGGTAACGCACAAGGTAAAAACAAATTACTGTTTTGAACAGACATCAGACAAATGTTACAGTCTGACTGGATGGCCTTCTGATAAGATGCAATACTGACCCTTAAAGATGCACTTTGTAGAAAAATAGTGAACTTGGAGGACGTTTGGTGATTTATGGACACTATTAAAGACAATGAATGTAATGTATCTTTAAACGGATTGCTCTGTGTGATATTGGGTGGTGATGGCGCAGTGGATATGGGTTGCATTTCCACTGTGATACATCAACCAATGTTTCCCTGAGCAAGACACTTAACCCATAGTGGCTCCAGAGGCGTGCAGCCTCTGACATATGTAGCAATTGTAAGTCGCTTTGGATAAAAGCGTCAGTTAAATTACATGTAATGTGATATTGCATCTGATGGTTGGACTCGTGGTTAATATAATTATTAGGTGCGCTCCAAAACAAACTGTATTAGCTTAGCTCAGCCTAAGACTGAACTCACTAGAAACTCTTCTTTCTGTCATGCCACTTCTTCCTCTCTCCTACTCATGTATGGGATAAGTCTCAATTGTTTGCTCAAGGTGAAACATTTTCAACTTGTGCGGACGCCCAGGGCGAAGTTGCATCTAATGCGTAGAGACTTTGCATGCAATTGCCTCTTAAATTCACCTCATGTTCTGTCCTAACACACAGGTAGAGATTAAGACAGCATGTCCACTACCTGCTGCTGTTTGATCATCAGATGGCAGATAGCCACCTCATATGCATTCCATTTGAGTGTGTTTCCCCGGCCTTGGCGCCATGTAACCATTTAATTTGGCATGGCCAAATGACACCAAGCCATTGATACCAGACACCTGGTCAACACTGAGAAAGGAAACAGCTGAAACTGTATGTTTCATGGAACTCTTGCTGTTAATGGAATTAAAGAAAAATGCAAGAAGACATTTTGTAAGTGCTCACCCAACCTTTTTTTTTACTAATCCTTTGATTAAAAATAACAACCACTGGTCCCCAACATGTCCACCAAAACCATTCATTATCATAGAGTCATTAGTGCAGCACAGTACAGGTGTGTAAGTCACTGCAGACAAAGACCCCGATGAAGACAAAGTGAGTCGAAACGCGTTGGTCGTTTTAAAATGCATTGCGATTGCCTTGGGTTGCTTTTAAATTGAGACCAGTTTCCACCCGTGCAATGAGCCCTTCACAGGATGAAATAAAACCAGTACACCCAGAATATCCAAACACCGAACACCTGCAAGTTAGTACAATACAACAAAAGTGTGTACTTTTACTGATGTTACACGCAGTCTGTCGGTACCAAGGGGTTTCCAGCAGTATTAGCATCGCCCGGGGGGGAAATAACACAGTGATTTACAGTAAGTTTGCATGTTGGTAGGCTATCGGAAGTGTAAGGGAAGTGAAGGTGACTTTCTGGCTCAAAGTTTATTTAAGTGATACAAACAAGCCGCGCAAGGGGGTTTCCCCTGAGATGCTGCTCGTCGTGCTCAGCACCCGATACCATAAAATCCAACCTGAGACTCTCACACGGGAAGGAGAGAGCAGTACAAAGTCCTGAGGATATTGTTCTTCACACCCACCCCTCCACAGCATATCCAAACATCCTGAAACTATAGGAGGAGAAACAGGAGTCTAGCCTGTAACACAGCCAGCATTTTCACCTCTGATATGACAGATTCCTATTACCGTTGGATCCACCGGAGGCTCGTTATAAGCGGACACCACCCCAAACAGTGTAATACAGTACATGACTTTTATTTTGAAATGTTTTCGTGTATCATGTTACAAAGCAGACTTGACAAACCCAGCAGGTGCTCTTTGTGTAATCATAACAGTGACAATGCTACTCACGGAAATTAAGATAAGATAAGTTGAAACTTTTATGACACTTGAAGGGGAACTGGGTCAGTGCAAACAGACACAGGATGCAGCAAAGGAAAGGAATCATGAAAAATATAACAGAGAGAGGACTAAGCAGAGCAGGAAAAACAAAGAAAGAAATACATCAAGAAATTTAGCAAACGGAGATATCATAAAAACATCGCTTAATTATTCAAACTAGATTGGGAATTTCTGGATCGAAGAAAAAAGCCAGTCAGGGATTGGAACCAGCAGCAACCTTTTTAGAAACTTTAAGAAACCTGCTCCCCTGACCTTTAACCTGCTGTCTTTTTTTTCTGCCATGCATCTGTGTCCCTGAGTCGATGGTCCAGTTTTGATCGATAATATCCTCCCTGTCTGTTCCTCCCTCCCTCCCTCTCTCCCCACACACACACACACACACACACACACACACACACACACACACACACACACACACACACACATCAGGTTAAATGTAATCAGCCGCCTCCTCTGTGTTCGTCTCTCAGGCCGGCGTTTTTTTATCTGGGGCCTCTTTGCAACACTCACGGCCGACAGAGCAAAGTCCAACAGCTTATCTGTGCCTCTGCTGGCCAGTGGCTCTCCATCTGTCTGTCTGAATACTTACTGACTGTCTCATGGACCGACTGTCTCTCTGTCTTCTTTATTAGCTGCAGCTCTGCTCGTCTGAATAACTCTCTCTGTCCTTTAGATTTATCCACGGCTTTTTGTCCATGTGACTGTCCGTCTGTCTCCATGTTTAGATTGATTTTTGTTTATTTCAAACATGCAACGAATACGTAAAACAAAACTAAACAAAAAAAAAAAGAATACAGAATAACACGAGCAACATATAACAAACTCAATATACAAATTCTCATAAACATCATAAATGAACAGCAGCAGCTTTACCCGCAAAATGTCATTCTGTCTTACTGAACTTCTGAACGTCTGACTGCCTCTTTACAGCTTTTTGTCCACCTGTCTGTCTCGTAACTTGTTTACCAGCTAAAGCTATTAAACATCTGACTGATTAATGCATGTCCTACTGACTTTCTATCTGACTGTCTCACTCACTGAATTACAACATTTTCAAAATTATTTTTTTGAATAAATGACTTTTTGAACATTTTTTTTAATGTTCTTATGATTTCATTCTAAGACCTTTTGATCTAACCCCATTGTTTGTTCAAAATGCAAATTTGCTGTTTGATCAGGCTCAGGACCTCGGCCGACTGTCTTATTGCCATAACTGACCTGTCTGTCTGTCTGTCTGTCTGTCTGTCTGTCTGTCTAACATCTAACACATTTAATTTTCAGAAAAGGGAGTATAGCCTGAGGCCTGAACTGTATGTGCTCTCTCTCTCTCTCTCTCTCTCTCTCTCTCTCTCCCTTCATTCCCGCCCTCTCCTCAGGCAATAACAAGTGTAAACAGTACATCCACCTAACAGGATCCAGGATGCACAGCCTCATTTGCATGAACATCTTGGAAACACGCACCACCCTTTACTCTCCTCTCCTTTCCTCTCAATTTCTTTCTTTCTTTCTTTCTTTCTTTCTTTCAGTGCATGCTTGTGCCAGTCAGTTTTTCCAATCATACACCTGCTAAATGGAAGAATCCTCTACACTGCTGCAGTGAAACACATGAATGTCACTTTGTCAGTTAGTTAACTCTCTTGTTATTTTTCAGTCTAAGTGCATACTCAGTTTCTGTAATATTTGTTTGCTAAAACACAGTTTGGCCCACAGAGCATGCAGCATTTCAAAGTATCACAGAATGGCTATAATTAGACATAAACTACAGCAGCAGCAGAAAATACATCTTATTTTGTTGCATCAAACTCTTTCATTTAAGCACAGACGCTCTTTGTGCAGGTGTGCATGCTCGCGGGCTCCACGCTGGCTTTGCTGTCACTCAGCAGTACAGCCTGAGGGCAGCTGTCATCAAGTGCTCAACACCTCAGGAAACAAATATCCATTATACTGAAAAGGACAACAGTGTCACCTTCACATGGATCTAAGGGCCACATTGACGCTCCTTTGGACCTCCAAAGCCTGCCACTAATTATGCAAAACATGACACAATCTGATTCAGTCTTTGGAGATCTTAGCTATGGAAAGCCTTTCCCACAAAAACTGATTTCATTCACTTTCACAAGCTATGTGTCCTGTCATTGGAAAAGTGCTTTGTTTCAACTCGTTGCAAAATTAGACCTAATTTTGAGTGTTTACAAAAGCTAAATCCCCTTAAGGACTTCTTCTATGTAAATCATTCAGGAGAGTTACGTGAGTAATTGACATGTTCAGTGAATTACTGGTCACTTTGGCTTCCTATTTAGTTTAACCATTCGGTAACACTTTAAGTGAAGGTATCTACATAAGAGTGACATGACACTGTCATGAACACATGAACCCGAACCCTAACCCTATCTTGTTATGACAAAAACTGAATGACACTAAAAAAAGCGTTATGTCATAAATGTTAATGACTTGTTTATAATGCTTATGACATGTTCATGACAGTGTCATGCCACTCTTATGTAGATACCTTCAAGTAAAGTGTAACCAACCATTCATTACAGCTTACAGAACCAGTGCCAGTACTACAGCCCAGTATCCACAAGAATGACATCCATTTTGAATGACACCTCGCAATTTACATCCAACGCCAATGTTCAGACAATGTCGCAGACCCTCAGTTAACGTTTTCGTTCCCTAATCAAGTCATCTCGCTGAATGAGGCGTACCAACCCAGCAGTGGTTGGTACGCCAAAGGCACTAACGCGACAGACTAGCTTAACTGCCAACTGTCTGCCGTCACACACTGTTGTTCTCATTAACCATTCGTACATATAGCTACGAAAAGTAATGCACTGTATTTCGTTTGCATTCCACAGATGTATTTATGTATGCACCACATTGACTGCCGCTGTCAATATTGGGTTGGGGTTGGGGTGGCTGGATGGGTCCTAAAACATAGGGTTTCGAAGCAGGGGAGCGGAATTCTTGTCCTGAAAGACGTTAAGGGGAAAACACAAGACTTTCACCAAGGAAACAGGTGTTCGTGTCCCAGGAGTACTACTTAAGGGCACCGGTGTTTTAACCCAAACCACAATCTTTTTTGCAATCGTTGTTTTGGTGCCTAAATTTAACGATTATGGTTATTACAGAGAACGATAGTGATGCTGATGTAGAAAAGCAGCATCCTTACGCTGTGTTTTCTCAAAACAAGTGCATTTTCCCTTCCCATGCTGGCTAAGACCTTGTTACACCTGCTAAAACATGTTGATTTTAGGATTTAAGAACTTACATTTTTGAAATAACCCATTCCTGCACAGAACGCAAATCCCAGAAACTTTAAACGGAATCGTATTTTCAGCTGAGGCTACTATGGCCATTTATGAAATCCAGACTGTTATCAGCAGCTGGTATTTATTTTCTAAGAGTCTTGCATGTGGAACTGGGTCAGCTGAGGGTTACAGATTACAACCAAAAGGTTACAAATGTAAGGGTGAAACTTAAGTTTTTTCCCCCTTTGTTGCTGAAATTGTTCCAATCTAACTGCTGCATTTTTGCTCCTTCAAAACCTCAAGCCCCAGTATGTTATTTGTGGATAGACTCTAATCTGTTTCCCTTCATGAGAAGCCTGAACTGAATGTGACCACTATCAGCGCGGTCACCTGATTACTGCGAGAGGACGTATCAGAGTGACATTTTAGAGTCAGCCAGGTTAGTCATACCTGTAGCTGCATGGTGTGTGTGTATGTGTGTGTGTGTGTGTGTGTGTGTGTGTCATTGTAGCTTTGGAGACATTATCAGGCGGGTGCTTGCCTATCTTATCAAGCCAACTGCTCTGAAGGAACTATTGTGTGTGACGAACTCCCTTAGATTTCCCACTCAGACCATAGACCAGTGACCATTTCTTTAAGGTGTGTGTGTTGTTCTCATTTAGAGACTCACATATTGATGATGTTTCATAAAAAGGGTGAAAGCTAATATCAGAAATAATGCTTTGATATTCTGCAGCAACCGGTACCATTATGTGTTCTTTAGCATCGTGACTCACTGCTCTGATCGAAACTGAAGTTAAACAGTGTTGTATTCATGTGTGTTTGTGTGTGTGTGTGTGTTGTGTGTGTGTGTGTGTGTGTGTGTGTGTGTGTGTGTGTGTGTGTGTGTGTGTCAATCTATATTTTTCAAGTCTCTGGGCTCACAGATTCTGGGCTTGACGTGACAGAGAAGAAAAGGCAGCAAGAAATACGTGACAACTCTGACAACACAGAGCTGGGTTATGCAAGCCAGCGGAGAGACAGACAGGCAGACAGGTAGACAGGCAGCCAGGCAGCCAGGTAGACAGGCAGACAGGTAGACGGGAGGCCTGGCGACAGGGCAGGGAAGCATGAGGCCAGGGAAGGGCGGCTGCAGGAACCAAGATCAATAAATTAACTGTTTAATTCTCCTGCAGATGTAAAGAGAAGGAACCATCACAACGTCACATTATACATTAGTATGTGAGCTGCGCAGAACTTTGCTCATCAAGTCATAATTTGCTACATTTTCATTTGCATCAAAGCTCCCCCTTATTCTCTTGATATCATTCTGTAGTGATTCTGCAGGTTTCCATGCTTTAAGCTGCAGTTTAGAAAACTGTGTTTATCCCAAGTTTGCTTGGTCAGGATCTGATTGGTCAGAGGGAGCCGCCGAGGCCAAGCAGACACCGTAAAGATTCAAAAGCAAAATATTCTGCTTCTACTTTCTCCCCTGTTTTTGTTTTGATGATTTGCTGATAGTTTGTCTAGTGCCGGGTCAGAGGCAGGTCAGTGGTTTTTGGAGTGGGGTCCGGCCGTGTCTGGCTGTGTGTGTGCCGCCCGGGGCCGACGGCCTGTGCAGAGGTCTGCTTTGAGGCTCTCAGTGTGATGCAGCCATGTTTAGTCTACCAGTCCTACATGTCACACACCACAGTCATTTGGTCAGGAGCTGTTTCAACAAGACGCTGCTATTCCTGCAGACACCGCCTCGCCAGACAGGTGAAAAAAAAAAAAATTGTGATTGATTGATTGACCCGGGCGAGTCATGGAGGTCCTGTCAGCAACGCTATGTGATCTAGAAACCAACTTTTTTTTTTTTTTTTTTTTTTTTTTTTGACTTTGAAAATGTTGTGCAGAGGTGAAGAATAATTTGCTGCAAAATGTCTTGAAAATGAAGAAACATTGCATTCAGGGAGATTTTTTTTTTTTCTATTTCAAATATAATAAAAGCCAGTTGGATGACATTATGTAGATGTTTAATATTCTCAAAGCTTAATTTTTTACATGGGAAATCCAGAAAGAGGAAGTCTCTTTTTATGATTTTGTGGAATGTTAAGAAGTTACTCGGAACAAAGTGATTAGAAAAGAATACAGTGTTGAACACTGAACGTACGGTGAAGCAGCTTTCAGTGTTTAGGTTACTTTTGACCGCTTTGTGTCCTCGCTGACAGCAAACACGTCCTGCATTATTATTTATGGAAAAGAAAAACAAAAGCGCCATTTCTCCCCACATTTTTTGCCTTTTTAATAAGAAAAAAAATGAAACATGAATCATTCAAATCACATTTAAACCAACAGAAACGACAAAAAAACAATATATTATATCAGCACACTTTCAAAGTTTGAAAAGCAACATAGCTTAAATAAAAGACATTTCTCTTTGAAACTAAAACATGCTCCGCAGAGGACATCGTGACCTGGAACTTCTACGTCCTCCGCTGTTTATCAGAATAATCCTTCAATAGATCGTCTGTACATTGATCTCTCGTCAGATCAGTAGTCATTTGAAGAAATGGCACTTTTTGGACAGAAGGTTATTTGACACCCTTTGACATTGTTACACTGATTACATTGAGCTGATGCATTGACATTGTAAGGGGGCGTTCCTAAGTATTGTTGTAACACACACAAACACACACACACACACTATCAGCCCACCTGGCCAGTGGGAGCTCCATAGTGCAAAGTACTGTATGTAAATCCTCCCATAGTGCATCTCTCCTCCCCTCCTCTGTTTTAGTAACTGACTGAACTCCCCCAATGAACGGCACCAGCTATCTGTTATTCAAAATGTTACAGTCTGTCAAAAAAGCATTTGGCTTTAATGTTCTCGCATAGGTAACGAAAACATAAACACAACATTCTTTTATTTTATTTATTTTTTTATTTTTACCACAGTTACTTTGCCTAGTAGTTCCTTTTGGTTGCAAAAGATTCTTTTAGCTTCTGTTTCCTCTCCAGCGAGTAGAAAATGGCTTTTTTTCTTCTTCATATGTTTAACCAAAATAACAAAAGAAAGTACACACTCCACGGTGTGATCTGACAGAAATGATGGACGTAGTGTGAAATGCTGTAACACAAAAAAAATGAAAACTGTCTCCCACCGCAGTAACATCTGCCTGAAGCAGTAACCTGAAACTCGCCCATTGTCTCTCCGTTTTTTGGATTAACCCCCCCTCCCATTTGGGTTGTAACTGGTCATCAGAGCGCTATACAAGATATATTAAAATTTATTCCCTTCATAAATAAATGCAAATATCCACCCCCACCCCCACCCGCCCCCTCACATTACCTCTATATACATTTTGTACAAAGCCTATTTCACCACGTGCAGTGCTCGTGCGACAGGCGAAGACAGGATCTGACATCATCAGTTAAGACTTCTTATCATCCAGCTACACTTTTCTGTCCTCCATGTAACCAACCACTCTCCATGTTTGTCAGAGTTGGTAAAAGAAAAAGGAAAAAAAAACTGTTCTTTGGTCCCTCAAACACGGCAGCCATTTTAGATGTGAGTCTCTACCAAGGCCACTGGATGTGAGCCAGAGAGGGACAGGGAAAGAAAGAGGAAGAGAGCTGGGGTGTCCATTTTAGAAAAGGCTGAGAGAAAGAGAAGTCTCCATCTTGGCTCACCTCTAGAGACAGGTGTGTGTGTGTGTATGTGTGTGTCTGTATGTGTGTGAGTGTGTGTGTGTGTGTGAGTGTGGAGGGGGGGGGGGGGTGGATGAGTGTCCATATTAGGAGGCGTTGAGCACCGAGCGGCTGTACAGAGTTTGGTAGTAAGCGCCTGAGTCCATGGTGGCCGGCCCGGGGCTGTCGTAGATCTGCTTGGCTCCCATAGGAGAGCCACTGGTGTAGCTGTTGTACGCCATCACCTGGTCCTGGTAGGACTTGAGGTCCATCTTCTGCTCGTTGGACATGAGGTTGGTGATGGAGAAGGGGTGGTTGAAGTTGTAGTGGGGGTCCAGGGACTTGAGCGGGTCGCTCTGTAGGTCCATGTGCTGCTGCATGGCGCCGGGCAGGAGGTGGGAGCTACCCACCAGAGACTGGGAGTGGAGGAGCGGGTTGGAGGAGGTGGCGGCCGAGAGGGACAGGGAGGACGAGGCGGAGGAGGAGGAGGACGGCAGGGAGATGGGCGGGCTGTGGAGGTGTGAGGAGGAGAGCGACGGGCAGTCTAGTGGCACCAGGGAGTTCCGGGGATGCGGCTGGTCGTCCGAAGAGCCCGGGTGGGAGTTGTCTGAGTGGGCGGAGTCGGCTCCCTCAGAGCCTCCTGTGGGGCTGTGATCCTCCACCAGGTGATCTCCGCCATGGCCTCCCTTCCCCGAGCCCCCCTCCTGGCTCTTGCCCGCTTTCTTCGCCAGCTTTTCCTCGATCTTGAAGCGCTTCTGGCGCCTCAGGTAGCAGCCGTTCTCGAACATGTTGCCCGACTGCGGGTGCAGGGTCCAGTAGGAGCCTTTGCCCGGCTTGTCCGGCGAGCGAGCCACCTTCACGAAGCAGTCGTTGAAGGAGAGCGAGTGGCGGATGGAGTTCTGCCAGCGCTGCTGGTTCTCACGGTAGTAGGGGAACAGGTCCATGATCCACTGGTAGATCTCGTTCAGGGTGAGCATCTTGCTGCCGCTCTGCTGGATGGCCATGGTGATGAGGGAGATGTAGGAGTACGGCGGCTTGGCGTGGGTCAGGGAGCGTCGGTAGGGCTTCGGGGGAATGTCCTTGTGCCCGGCCCGGTTAAGGGTCGCGGTGGAGGGGTACCCCAATTGGCTCATGGATTGGCCCATGTTCTGGTAGTGTGACAAGGAGCCCAGGGAGCCTGGAGCAACGGGGCCCAGCTGGGTTAGAGGGCCCGTGCCGAGGGACGAGGTCACCGGGGAGAGGGACATGTGGCTGGGCCCGGAGCCCATGGAGGCCAGCGGGGAACTGCTGAGGCTGGTGCTCGGGTACGCCATGTTCATGCCTGCAGGCGAGGCGGTGGCCGGGTTCAGGTTGATGTAGCTGTTGATGGAGCCCATGGAGCCCATGGAGCCCAGACCAGAGTTCATGGTGCTGGGAGAGGAATACATCTGGAGGGGAAAAAAGAGACACGACAAAACACCTGGTTATTCACAAGAAAGCACAGTTGCCACACATGCAACAACAGTGAAATAATAAAATATAATGAACTAATCGTGACGTTTGATTCCCAACATTTCGGAAACAAACAAACAAACGGCTCTCTGGCGTTTAACTGGTATTAGTTTAAAAGCGTGCACTGAAGTGACTGTTTAAATGTAAAAGTAAAGCAGTTTGACTCTCCATTTAAAAAGTGACTGCTTATCAATGCACAATGAAGCTCTCAGTGCGCGGGGAGAGGACATGGATTTCACACGGCGATGTTAACCTGAAAATGCGTAAAAAGCGCGTCACGGTGCCTCTCGGTTCAGACGGCCTCCTCCGCTCCTTCCGTGGAAAAAAAAACAAGTAAACCAAAATGTTCAGCTCAACTGGAGGAATGTGATTATTTTCTGTTCTCATTCGTATGTGTATGTCAAGGATGAATTATTCCGTGTTGTAATTTATTGTTGTGTTGTTGTGAAATCTCAAAAAAGCATCGACGTGAAATAAAAGTGCTTGATAAAATTCCACTGGGGGACAGAAGGGATACGGGCCCGCAGACTTGTCGCTGGTTAACTATTATCAGTCTCTTTCTTCTCGGTAATTCCATCAGGTCGAGGAGAGGTGAGAATTGAAGCGGCTGATAGAATTAACTCTAATTGAATTAGTGAGAAAGAAAGAAAAAAAAGTCGCGTTACATTTGCACCTGAATTGTCGCAACAGTTGAGCGGCTACGGGGACACAAAGGAAGAAAGCGTATCGATGATAGCATATTTATATTAGGTATTAATAATTCAAATAAAAACTGAAGTAGGCTAAACATGTAGTGGCTTTTTTCTTTTTCGATAATGCACTAATGTTTCTGTTGGCATTTTCACAGATGAAGAATATCTGAATTTAGTCATTTTTCTCCTGATAATAATTCTTATGACCAGGTCAAAAATGCTGTGCGCCTTCATACTCAATGTTACTCTATCATACTTAACATATTGTATTTTTATGGCACTCCTATAGTAGGTCAAAGAAGCTTAAGATTTGAATGTAAAGTCTTTATAATATTCTTTTATAATTCATGATAGTATTACAGCTTTTTTTTTTTTTCTCGTTCGGAGTCCTTCTGAAAACAAATAAATAAAATTGTCTATTCTCTCCTCCACTGCCAAGAACAACCTTAGACTTGACGACGCTGTTAACAACACGAGTAGCCTAAATAAAAAACAGTGTGATTGATTCTTTGTCATTTCTGTTATTTTTGTGTGTGAACGTGTCTTTACCTCACTGGCCTCGCTGTAGAAAGTATTCCACTCTGGTAGATCATGCGCTTCCATCTTCACAGAACTCAACATCCCCAACACAAGTCTTTGGAGGAGAAAGACTTATATATGACCTATTTGAAAATATAAAAAAAATATATATAAAATCCTTCGCAAAGTTGGAAGTTTTTAGGGGAAAAAAAATTTCCCAAAAAAGAACGTTGTCTCCTTTTTGGCAAAAAAAGAGGAGAAAATATCTAGAGTAAAAAAAAAAAAAGTGAGGAAAAAAAAGAAAAAGCAAAGAGTGATGTGACGCTCTGCTCCTGGGAATTGTAAAGTCAATATTTCTTATTTGTCAGTCATCCATTGTTTCATAACCGTATTATTGTTATCGCTCAGCAGATGTTGACTTCTTCTGGCCCGTTTTTTTTTTTTCTTCCCCAGTCCACCGGGGGCCTCGGGACGCAGCGTGTTGCAGGCGGAGTTGTAGCGCAAATACAGTAGAGAAACTTGGACGTCCTCCTCTTATAAGGTGCCGTCGGGTTCCGCCCCGCTCCTGACATTTGAATATCGTGTTAGGATCCAGGAAGGGCCCCGCAAAAAGGCCGATGTGGCCCCCTGGCGTGCTGTATATTGGCCGGCGGCTGCACCGGGGCCACCCGGACGAAAGCCTGTCCCATAATCCTTCAGTGTCAGAGCTGAGTGGATATATATATATATATATATATATATATAAAGGCTATAGCAGTGAAGTTCATAAGGGTGCGATGTTAAAATGCTCAAAAGTTAACTAGATGAAAGAATGCAACATGTCGCTTCTTCTCCACTCAAAATGTTTCCTAATAATTATTCTTTTTTTTCTTCTACAACGTGTCAATTCTCTGCAGTTTTGGAAATACAATGTAAATGCGTTTTTAAAAAAAAAAACACTAAATCAACAAGATATTTAAATTGATTTTTACAAAAAAAGTTATTTGTCGATATTGAACCGCGTTTCTTGGGATGGGGAGGTTTTGTGACGTGTGTGTGTGTGTGTGTGTGTGTGTGTGTGTGTGTGTGTGTGTGTGTGTGTGTGTGTGTGTGTGTGTGTGTGTGTGTGTGTGTGTGTGTGTGTGTGTGTGTGTGTGTGTGTGTGTGTGTGTGTGTGGCAAAGGGCGTGGAAGTCGTTAATTCCCTCGGCTATCACTTCTCTCCTTCGGCTATGAACCCAATAAAACATTCTTTGAGGGCTTAGTGACTGCCAAATTTATTTCAGATTTTGAGTTTTGATAGTCAAATATTTCCCTGATTGTCATGACTATCAGGGAAATATTTGACTATCAAATGAAGAATATCAGAACATCAGAGATCCTTATCAGTAACATTACAACACCAAGCCCCTCAAATTAAACCACACTGATAAACCTGCCCGGACTAATTAAAACGGCCTTATGCCTCATATACAGTATGTCACTGCAACACCATGGGTACAGTAAACTCAGTATGAAAACTTAAACGTACCAACAGACACTTGAAGTCACTGAAAGTTCCTTGGGTGCCTATGTGCGTAAATCTGTGCGTAAATTCGCCTCGGTATAGGCCTCAAATGTGAGAGACCTTCTCCCCTGAGGCGTTCGCAACCCTTCGCCACAGAGAAATACAATAAATAATGTAATCCTGGTGTAATGCATAGGGCCCAACTCCTGTGTTGTGGAATACACATCGGCCTCGTTGCAGACGGAGGCCTGTGAATGTCAATGCCTCTGCCTAATGGCCAGTCAATGGAGATGTAATTGATGCGCAGGCGGGAGGTCGACGGGATTAAGACTGAGAAGCGATCCCGAGGAAATAAGAAAAAAACAGGAAGGTAGGCTACATGTGCGCGCAGATGCACCAAAATATGCAGATATGTTAAAAAAAAAAAAAAGATTTGTCGGGTTACATTTTATATTTCTCAAGTTTGGCGTCCACCTGATGGCTATGTTGCCTTCAGGGTTTAGGTTAAACTGACCCTTGATGATTATATTCATGTGATAACCAATCACAGGCGATTTAAAAAAAAAAAATACAAATACCACCAAAATATCACCAAGTCATCATGTTTCCCACCGTAATATATATATATATATATATATATATATATATATATATATATATATATATATATATATATATATATATATCAGCTGCAGCTCTGTGTGATAGTCTAGATATTGCCAATCACAGCCTTCAAGACTTTGCAAGACTTTGCAAAACGCTGTCAAATTGATTAACACGTGGAATGAGCTAACACCTCGGTGTCTGTAATGATGCAATTAAGCCTGAAAGAGACTGGACTTTTTTTTAAAAGGAACAATACAACCAAATATAAAGTCTAGTTTGAGGGAGGGACTCGCATCCAATTATCCATCGCATGGGAATAAACAGGGGCTCCTCCAATACATTTTATTCCGGTGCATAGCTGAACTTCTTAATCCATGTCTGACTGCAGAACTGCCTAGCAACAAGAAACCAAAGAGTATCAAAGAAAATAAAATAAAAAAAGGTCAAATAAAAAAATACTGTCCAATCAGAGATCATTTCATTAGGTTGGATTTAGGTGGCGATTCATGTGTTGGATATTTCTGTTCCACTCGCTTTTGTCGCCTTCAGGTGCCAGTGGGGAATCTGATATCCTGAATTTCCAACACAGCATCACATTCATGTTGCTCTGGAAAAACCACCAAATTGTTACTGTTTTTGGATGCTCTGCTGAGTGCCATACACTTATTTCCAATAACTATTGGTGGTTTTAATGCCTGTCATCTCTTAGTGCGATAAACATACAATTCTTCATCTTTGAACCTGGTTTATTAAATTGTTTCACACACCTGCTGAAGGATGAGCATTGCATTTCGGCCATGACGCATCAAGCTTCAACCCTGCCTCTTAATAAGCATATTTAATTGGTGTAATGCGTCTTTAAGGTCCCATTTTTTTCCCCAACACACATTTAGCCATATCCTCTCTCTGCCGCTTTTCATTCAAATGGGCCTCCTATCGTCCATTAACACCTCTGTAATTGGTTTAACAATAGCTGACACTAATGGAGGAAACGACAGATCGGCCCCCCACCACCCTCTCTCTTCTTCTTCACACAAAGTGCGCTAATAGTTTATCACTTTACCAAAGATTCTCTGTAACTCTTGAGACGGTGCCAAGCGGCGTCTGTCCTTTCATTCAAACTGGGGTTAGAGGCTAAGAGCGCCATCTTGTGGCCGTTAGAAAACAGAAAAAGACTGGCAGGAAAGAGTTTCTGTGAAACGTTTGTTTGATTTTTTTTTATGTCTGGAAAATTAGTTTTTCTTCTGTTACTGAATTAAACTGAACAGAGTTCAACACTATTATCAAAAGAAGTCCTTTTTTATTTTTTTACAGACACTGCATCCTCTTACAGTACATTTTTATAATTTCTGTACTGTATTTATGTATTGTATTGTATATACTGTATTGTATTTATGCTCTATTTTTTATGGGCATTAAGGCGGGTATGAGCACTGTAATTTCCATTTTAATGGATGAAATAAACTTGACCTGACTTGACTTGATGAAGTAAACTTCAAAACTTCAAAATAGAAACCAGGAATTTCATTTCTTGCAGGTTGAATTTTTACCCGGATGCCAAAATTACATAAAGGAGCTGCCTTAAGACTTAAAGGTCACCTCAGACATGAACTATTTTGTCTTCTTATCATTGGGATTTTCAAAAAGAGCATTGGCTACTAAGAAGATTACACAAGATCAGTGTCTAAAAAAGATTATGTTGAATAATGACCAATTACCCAATAGATTCATGTACATGATAAATACAATAAAACTATTACTGTTAGAAATAAAATGTTCATGCATCAGTCCTATGACTTACATATTCGTGAAGGTACTTGGCTTTGATAAGCATTGTCAGCTGTGAGACCTAAGGTGCACCCCATGGCCCTTAAATTGCACCCTCGACTCATCCACTTGCCTCCCTTCCTTGCGTCTTAGTCCCTCCCACCGAGGAGGCTCTGGAGAGACGCGAAGAGAGAGGCAACAAGCAGAATGTGTTTTTAGAGGGATGAGACGTCGTTTCCTCTGAAGCGTCACATGAATTCATCAGCTGTTTGGGCGGAGATAGCAACTCCTTCAGCTGCACGGCTTCCAGGAAGGCTGCTCTCTGTATGCTCGGTCCTCGGGGCCGAAATAAGAGCTTTGAGACGGCCTTCCCCGAGTCGGGACAGAACAACATCCAGAGGTTTTTCCGAGACGGAGTGACTTTTAGGCTACTCCGATGCCAATTCGCCTGTGACCTAATGCCTTTTCGTTTGAGTCTGAGATCTGAGGAGGTTCTAAAATGAACACCGTATATCCGGTTCAGCAGAGGACCGAGGAGTCGAGGAGCTATCAAATAAGGGCCATGAGATGCAGCTCTAGACAGGTTCAGAATCCCCGTGATTAAGAGTAACAGCTACAAGCACTCCTTCATCCCCACAGCCATTTCACTTGTGAACTCAGGCCCGGGGGGAGGAGGCAGTAACTCCCAACTCACTTGGCAAGTGTGCGGTTTTAGTTAGCGATATGTGGATCGTTGTGTTGATGATGATGCTGATGATTAGGATAATGATGATGTCTATGCCGCTGATGTGGACAATTTGTGTTATGATGGAAAGAGATGCTGAACATGTATTCAACATGCCTTTAGATGTTATTGTGCTGTGCTTTGTACACTTGGAAATGGGAGACACCTGAGCTCAAGAGTCTGTGTGTATATGCATGACATACAGTCACATTTATATGTAAATAATGTCTGAATCAGCCCCTATTTGTGTAAGTGATGTGTAATTGTAGAATGTGAACCTCATTCAATTCTAGCTCTGGTCCTGTTGGAACCGCTGCAGTCTCTGTAGCCGTGATGCCAACCAATGTGCTGTTATTCCTGGTAAAAAAGCAAGATTACAAAATCATTCCTCTACTTATGTTTGAAGAATTGTCTTGGCTTTTTACTCATAAAAAAACTATTTAACATGATATGTCAGTGGTAAAACACAAGAAACAAAAAAAGCAAGTGCAAGTTTTCATCCCATTTATTCCTGGTTTCTATTTTGTACATGAAGCTGCAATAAAACCAACAGATCCCAAGATGACACATACATGAAAAGAAGAGAGATGCGAGGAGAGACAATATCAAGACAATAAATGGCTGGCCGACTTTACAAAGGTTTCGGGTGAAAGCAAAATCCGTCTGATGGCAATTGAAGGGAAACAGATTCAGGTTAATCATTGACTAGACAATTCAAAAAAAGCCATTGCACTCCAACTTCCCCTGAGGTTCCCAGACACACAAACAGACGGTAAACATTTAAAAAAAGGCACTTAACAAGGCCTTGCATGATGTATCAGTGCATATTAAACTTAAAATTCCACTTCTTCAAAGACATTTCTCTACAACAGACCTGATCCGTGGGATATTCTCTCAATATAGAAAGCCTGTATAAGTATTTGCTGCATACCATAGGCGTTTACTATATATAAAATCCCATAAGTACAGTAGACCACACAGGCCTGTAAACTGTAACGGCTGGATGAAGAAAGCCGGTGAAGAAGACCTGGCCAAGAATATATATATATATAATCCCCATTAAACATTAACATCCAGAAAACATAAATTTGGGCATAAAATTACCTTTGGTTTGTCTGTGCTTCTGTACTGACGAGTACATGCTGCACATAAAGAGAGAATCCACCAAAAAACTAATTTAATGTGTGATTATTAAAATGTTGGACTGTTCAATTTAGGAACATGACATCCCTGCACATTCTTTTGTAACTGGCAATTAAAGTCTGGATTAGAAGTCCAGAGATGTGTGGACTGGTCATTCATATTCGCTCCACTATGGGTGTGCAAAAAAAACAAAAACAAAAAAAAAACGATTCACATTTGTATCGTGATTCAAGCTCTACCGATTCAAAATCGATTCATAGAATTCCAAAAATCAGTTCATATTTTTTGTTTTTTTCGTTTTGTAATGGCGTGTATACTATTGTCCTGAAATGAGTTTAGCTCGCCATTCCCATAGATGGCGCTGCGTCGAATTCCCACTGACGCCTGGGCACTCTCGTCATAATCAAAAGAAGAACCAACGCACTCCTTCAATGCTCTAAACTCCCACCGAACTCTGAGCGAAAAGCTCTTCTTATTGAACAGTTTTATTTTATACTTGAATTAAATGTATTTGAAAGCTGGCAAAAGCTTGGCACTTTGCAGTTTTTAGGTGCAAACATTTTTATTTTTGTATGAAGACATATAAAGTAATATCAAACTACATTTAATTTGTTGCATTTCTTTTCTTTTAAATTGTATGTCTACTGCACTCCCACGGGAAAAATAACTACATTAACATACTGTGAATCGGTTTTTTTTTTTTTTTAAATCAAGAACGGTTTTTTTAATCAAATCTTGAGCCTAAAAATCGATATTGAATCGAATCGTGACATTTTCTGAATCGTGGGCCCCTACGCTCTACTGACATGAATGGAACAATGGATGTGAATGGAAAGCAAATTCAACAGACTGTGAGTTTGTTTGTTTAAATTAAGATAAGCTTAATTTCATCATCTGCAAACTGAAAAAAAGAATTTTTTTTAAATACAGTTTCCACTCCATAAAAGTGTCAGGTGATAAGAAGTCTCCTTTTAGGAGAAACAAATTCCTAAACGATATTAAACCTTTTTAGGATTACAGAAGAACGTTTCTGCTTTTAGGTGGATTCTCCCTTCAAAAAAACTAAAGGTTTAAGAAATGATACATACAGCATCGTTTTTAATTACATATTCCAAACTGTTGCATATGCTATGACTAAGGATTGCACATACTATTATAGATCTATACAGTATATAACATTTAACATTCGAGTATAAAATATAGTCCTAGGCCTATCGATAGATATATCTTTTCATGTACATTCGGGGTAAAGCGTAGGCTGGGCTGGATCTTGTATGAAAGCAACATTTAAATACAGCTGAACAAAGAGTCTCTGCGGCTGGTCTATGCTTTGACACAACAACTGGTTGTTTGTAGACACTCTGTTCTCGGAGTCAAAGTCAACTTTACTTTGAGCAGACGAAAAAAAACAAATGCACAGACACACAGAGAAATGTCACTACTGGCATTCTGTTCACAACTCATGTCGGTTTGCATGTTTAGTTGTTTTAGAGAGTTTTTTTTTTTTTTTTTTTTTTTTTTTAAACAATCTGATTGTGCATCAGGACAGATACAGTCAAAACAATACAAATAATTTGAAATTTAAGGTACACTTTGTCACGATAACTGTCAGTGTCGTGTCAGTTGATAAAGTTAATCGTAGTTGTAGAAGCACAAAGATTTTATTAGACCAAGCACTGGCAGAGAAAATGGCATGGCGAGTTCCAACTTGTTTCAACTCCAACCAGCTTGTGTTTTTCTGCCAACAGTCTGATATCTGACCTCCTGCTGCAAGCTGCCGGCCAAAGTTTGTTCATCAAACGGGAAAGATACAGAACAACCGTGGCCACTGTTTTTAGCATTTCAACATTTGTGTTGGATTTGTCAAAACAAGCTTTCTGTGCTTTCCCGTGCAAACACAGTATTGAGTGTATTGTTGAAGTAAACACTGGAGCGTGGCTACTTTCTGTGAGTTTGAGAAGGATCATTTGAAACTATAAACATCCCTATATTAGTTCTGCTAACAAGCTACCATTAGCAAATAAAACCAAATAAATAAAATATGAATACACTGGTGGCCAGATAAGAGAAATAGAGACATTTCAGTAGTCCTGTTGGCACTGGTTGTTCCATAAGGTGCATATTCAAGTGTGACAGTTGTTTATGTGATTACGAAATCTTTCAAAAAAATTACAATGGTGGTGTAGGTTTTTGTTTGTAGAAAAGTGAGAAAAGACTGGTGTAGTCTACGTGTGGCTTCAGCCCGTTTGTGTCCAGCTGCTAACAGTAGCTAGCTGGCAGTGCTAATGTGGGCATGATCAGGGCTGCGTTTCATTAGTGTTTTTATTTTATTTTTTATTTTATTTTTTTTAAACATGCCCTCCTTCACTTCCCCTCAGCCCTTGGTAGGACGTCATAGCATATGTCGCACGGTGACCACTTAGAGAGCAGAGGGAAAGTGGGTGGGGCAGGTTGACCGCCAGTTGTAGGCTTAGCGCTACTGTTTCAAGTGTGTTTTATTATCCATCTTATTTTCTATTAATTATGGCTTTATATCCCCGTTTTATGTTCATTCTACGTCTGCTTATGTCATGCAATTTCCTTTTTGTACAGCAGGCCTATTTCTTGTATGAAAGACGCAATACAAATATTTATAAAAAGTATTATTACTGCTTTTTACACATAAATACCTGCAGATTCATTTCAATGAGGCTTGGTAATCAGCTGCATGAGTTTCAGATTTAGAAATGTGTGATCTGTATCATTAACCATATTAATGCTTACATCTTGCAAAAACAGAGTTTCTTCCATGCATTTACAGATAATGTTGGAATTATAAAATCACACATACAACTATCTTGTAAATAAAACATATAAAGTAAATTGACAGTTATATTACATGTTTCAGTAAAATATCTAGCTAACAATGAGGAAACTAAAAAGTTGAAATGTATTTATTAATCTTCTCCTTCTTTGGTGGTCAGCAACAGGAGTTTTAACGGTTGTACGTTACTGCCACCTAACCATCGATCTATTTTCTTGCCCCAGATGCATAACTGCAATGCCTTGTGGGTGAGGTCCACCTCTGGAGTGACCATCGCTATTACTCGCTCCCTCAGCCCTCTGAGGGTCAATCTCACCAAGTTCACTTCCGTTTTTTAGACGATTGGAGCGACACGTAAGATGGCGGCGGATTCCCCCCGAGGGCAAGTGCTTAGGGGAAGTCAACGAGAGCATGTTGAACCACTATTGAAACGCAGCCCAGTTGTTTCTACTGGCACAACTACTACTAACACTACAAAAAGTAGCCACTGTTCAGCTGTTGATTGGCCCTGAATATCTGATTCCAACAGTACATCAAAAGGCAATTTTAGGTCTGATAATGTTGATAGAATTGAGTGGTGTTAGTAGTTGGAGTCAAGACCTGTGCAATGGAGGTTTTCCGAACTGTGTTGCTTCTCTTCTGGATCTCTCAAAGCTCCATTGCAGACGTCTCTTTCGGTATACGATTCAACTCTGGAGTGACAAAAACCAAAAACAAATTAAATTTTTATGAAATTACACATATCCCACCATATCAAAGCTGTGTGGTTTAGATTGGCAAATCTAGTGGGACATAAACACGTGTTACAACACATGTACAATACCCTGACTGCCTCCTATTAAAGAGATGTTGTCATACGCCATATTTGCAGACTGAAAGGTCATTTTGTATCACTCCTGCCTCTCTTAATCTCATCCATGTAGCTAACATCAATCCATTTTTATAATTCCAATATGCCAAACAGCGTATATGATATCAATTTGGGTGAATCGATAATTTAGGACAATATTATTGATAAAATAATAATAGAATCGAATCTAATAGAAAAGCACTTTCAATTAAAAAGAAAACAATTCATGTATTCAACAGATACGTATTCACAAACATCCAGATTAAGAACCTGAAGCTGTTGTCAGAGAGGACAGGCAAACGCATTTCTTGAAGATGGGAGTAAACTAAGGCGCTTCCTTGTATAATGGTCCCACAATGCAAAATGCTGTCAGACTTCAGACTATGGGTTGTCTGTATGTCTGTGGACCTGCCTGTTGCTGTACTGGGTCCTTGTCTGGTTTTCATGGAAGCCATCATCACGTCTCTCTCTCTTTCTTGACGGTAACGTCTCCGCTGGCGGCTCCCGCTCCGCTGGCAGCTCCGCTCCCGGACGCCGCCGCAGCTCCAGGCCCGTTCCCGGCTCCAGATGCAGCAGCTGATGCAGCTCCTGCTCCGGCAGTGCCGAGTATGGTGGATACTTCTCCCTGCATGAAGGCCCAAGGGGGACTGTTGGGAGAGTTGTCCAGTGGACAGCGCTCTCCGCTGGGGCAGTACACCTCCCCATCGCCCCGCCGGCTCTGGATGTACACTCTGGTGCAGGGGAAGCAGAACCTAAATTTGGTGGAGATAGAGAAGACGTTATTACAATTACTAGTGAGACATAACTATTAGGGATACCAACAACTAATGATTTTTTTTAGTAATAACATTTTTTTGTTCAAGTAACAAATTATGTTTCTTAGTCTAAAAAATGTATGCAAAAAAAAAAAAAAAAACAGAAACTAAAATGCAGTCTTGAATTGCTTACTTGGTGTGACTAAAAGCCACAAACAAAGCATTTTATTCATGGCAACATAAATCAACACATTTCAGGCTATTCACTATGCACTGCTACCTTAAAAAGAATACAAATAGCAAACAAAACAAACCTATGCCCAGGCACTGATGGACACTGAACAAAGTGTGTGTCTTCCAGCCTCTCATGACACAAGGTGCAGGATAGAGTGTTTCCAGTTGAATGAGTGTTGCTGGCAGATGCTGATCCCAGCTCAGAGGCACCGCTGTGGGGTAACGCTGCAGCTGTGGTGGCAGCCTCTGCTGAGGTGCTGGATCCCAGGGGCTCCCCTCCGGACCTCGCAGTTAGGGGCCGTGGCTGCCTGGCTGGCGACGAGGCAGGCTTGGGGCTGGTCTGGTTCACACCTCCAGCCAGGGTCGAGGTAGAAGAAGGGATGCCTGTACTCTTACTGCCGCTGCTGCCAGCCACAGCAGTGTGGATCTGTGTCTGCATCTTGGGCTGATTCTGTGACGAACTGAGCTCTCGCTCCAGCTCCGGAGTGATAAAAGGAGCTATCCCCATCCCTATCCCCAGCTGTCTGCGGCTCATCTCGGCCAGCACCGGGGCAGGGAAGATCATGGGGCTGCTCATGGGGGCTGTCCTGGCGGTTAGACCCGCCGGCATGCCCGTAAGTAACCCATGGGGAATCCCTGCAATACTCGGAGTCACTAGATTAGGAGGGATGGCAGCGCCTAGCATGGGTCTTCGGCTGCCGCTGGGGCTCTGACGGTTCAATTCTTGAGGCTGCTGGCCGTCGCGGTGCAGCCCGTTGGGCGGCACACGAATAGCAGACACGGTACTTTCTCCTCTTCCTCCCCTGTCGTAGCGGTCCATGTGCTGCCTGCCTCCGTCCGCATCTCCTCTGCCAGATGTGCCGTGTTTATTGGGCGAGGGACCAGGTGACCTGACGTTACCGTCCTGCATCCCGTGAGTTCGTTTCAGCTGTCGGGCATTCGTTATAAGGAACTCAATCTGATTAGCTCCCTCGTAGTTTACGCAGCCACGGCAAACCACTTCGCTGAAGTCCCACACCACAGTCCACGGCATCTTTGGCAGGTCGCACAGGTAGCACCACTGGCGCCTGGAGGAGGAGGGGGACGACATGGCTGGCCAGCTAGCTAGCTAGCTAACCTGAGCGGGCTCAACGACAGACGTTAGCTAGCTAGGTTAACCTATTTAGCTTAGACAGGTGCACGCCCTCTCTTTACTAACGACTTTTCACTTTAACGTACTTCAAACCCCTTCAGAACAATGTTACACATTCTTCGGATACAAAAGTAGATCAAAACTTTGGGTTGTTTTCGCTATTTAACAAAAAATGTTTTTGTTTTGTTTACCCACTTCGGCCTGCTCTTGACTGCTGACTGCTGTCAACTGCTTCCCCGACGGACGCTGCAACGTTACGTAACCTAGCGAGGTGTATTATGGGTGTTAGAGTTTTCTTGCCTGGTTATATCAAGGTAAACCAACTTGGTGTCTGGTTTTAGGACTACAACGAAACTGGAACGGAAGTGAAGTAATTAAAGTTCAGAGTTCATTTTGCGTCAACACATGTGCGTCCGCCGTAGCCATGCGTTTTGAGATAGAAAACTTATATGTTAGCACTTTGTAGTTCTTTGTAAACATAAAAATGCCTAGACACGTATCATCTTCATCAAGTGAAGATGAAGACGACAATAATACTACAGAATCCCCTGTTAAGCAAAAAGAAACCGGTAAGTTCACACACACACACACACACACACACACACACACATGGGTTAAAAATAAAACTGGTGGTAATGGTCAGTTCGGTTACACCAGCTTTATGATGGCAGTTACAATCAGAAATATAATGCAAGCAAGTAAATACACTGTATGACAGTAGGCAGTGACTGACTGAGCTCCAGATTGTTAGGGTTAACGCCTATATTTTTACATTTTTACTTACTAAAAAGGAAAAAACGTCTTAGTAAAAACGTGTAACAGTCTCGAAATGATGCTCTGTACTTATCTAGCTAAGCATTTGCCATGTAGCTGTGTTTCTACTGGCAACATAGAACATATTTCATAGAGGCAGTACACACAAGTAAGGTGATACTAAAAGTTAATCCAGTGAAAAGTCAGCACACACTGCTTTTATTCAGGTATTCTTTCTCAGGGCTCTATTGTGTATTTCTTATGCTTGGTGTTATTTTATTCATGAAATGATGATGGCGTGCGGTTCTTTTCTTTTTTTTTTTTTTTTTTTTAGAATTTATTTTTATAAATTTCTGTGAGTCATCATAATTTGGTACCAGGAATTACATCAAATAATGGCGAAACTTCAAAGAAAATCAAAAGTTTATTGCTGGTCCTCATTCAATACAGAACACACACACACACACACACACACACACACACACACACACACACACACGGCAACAACAACAACAAATAAGTAAAATAATAAATGGCGTGCGGTTCTTGTCTGTCTCCACAGATAAGAAGACCACCAGGTTCCAGTGTCCTGCTGACTTTGTGTCTTTCTGCCATAAGCCCTGCAGCACAACTCTCACCGAGAGTCTGACGGACCATAATGAGTTATGGCTCATTAAAGCTCCCGCCAGCTTTAACCCAGAATGGTGGGTACAATCTTTCCCCTTTCGTCTGTTTCCTTGTATGCGTCTCTCAGGCACAGTCAGACTTAGAAGAAGGCATTTAGAATCCTTAGTATCCTAAACTTTGCATACATTTTGATCTACTAAACACTTCGGAAAAAGTCATAGCAAAGATTCACAATAGGAAAATATTGAAAAAAGTAATCACACTTTAGCTACTGTGGATCACTGCTTTTGTTCTCCCATTTTTTCGGCCGTTAGACAGTCTGGCGAGGTCAGTCACTCGTGTCTGTTCGGTGTGTTCCGTGCCGTCGTCCTTCATTTTGGCCGATTTGACGTGTATAATCGGTGGGGCGGGCACTGCCGGCAGTCAGACTCAAACGACCCATCTGATTGGTAGAGTGCTAACCCGGAAACGGGGAGCGGGATGAGCGTGACTAGAGTCTCTCAAAATCTGACGTAAATCTTTGTCGATCTGAAATGAAGACAGATTCAGCAACTGCACGGCCTATTTCTCGCTTAAAGTGTTTTCAGAAACATGTTTCGGTGAACTATTTTAGTACAATATGAAATGGTATTCTGAACGAGCCGCCATGACAGTCTTTCTTTGAATTTCCGGAGAAACCATTCGGTCCAACTCGGGGAGACTGATCAGCCCAACGTTTGGCCGTCGGCTCTGTGTGTCCGGGTCTTTACATGTAGTAAGTGGCAGTGGGGCAGTTTGTTTCTTTTGGGGCCAGCAGGTGGAGCTGGAGAGAAGCTCCATGCTGAAGCTTCAGAGTCCCCCCCCTCCCCCACCCACCCCAACTTCAATAGTAGTCTTGGTAAATTATGTAGTTTGGTGTAAACTTGTTAAGTTGATGAACTTTTTTCCGGCATGCTTTGTGTGTATGATGCCTAACCTGGCCTCTCCTCCCTCCCTCCAGTTTCAGTGGCATTAAGTTGCCCCTCTCAGGTCTCCAGACCGTGAAGGCTCCTGCCGCTGCAGGCGCAGCCAACACTGGGGGGGGCCAGCAGATCTACAGCATCCTGGCGTCCACCCACGGTACCTCAGACCTGCGCCTGCTCACCAGCGACAAGCAGTCGTCCGATGCCGTGGTTTTTGGCCCCACGTTTTCAGGCCTGCTAAATGTGTGTGAGAGCTATGGAGACAGCAGGGCAAACCGGGCCCCTCAGGTCATCCCCGCCACTCCAGCACCCTCCATACCCCCTGGGCTGAGACAGCGGTTCCATCCGTTCGGCAGTAAGACCCCCACGCTGACCTGCGTGGCCGAGAGCGAGGCGGATGGAGCCGCCTTTGGGCCCTCGTCTGCAACCCTCCGCCCCCTGGTAGTCAAACGATTCGTAGAAGAAACATGGCAGGAGGATGAGGAGGAGGAGGAGGAAGGGAGGAAAAAGAAGAAGAAGAAAAAGAAAGAAAAGCGAATAAAGGCAGAGCATGTGGAGGAGGCGGAGGGGGTGGTGAGAGTGAAAGAGGAACCTGTCGCTGAACCTGAAGTTCAGGATGAAGTAATGATGGAGCTACCCTTCCAGGAGGGCGACGTTTTGGAAGAGAGGAGGAAAAAGAAGAAGAAAAAGAAGGACAAGGAGCGAGAGGACAGGGAGCGAGAGGAGGTGGAGGAGGGCTTGGAGCCCAGTGTGAGGGTGAAGGAGGAAAATGTAACCGTGAAATGTGAACCAATAGACACTTTGTATGGGGATGTTGTGGAGGGCTTGGGAAAGAAGAAGAAAAAGAAGAAGAAAAGCAAAACTGATGACGACTAGTCTGTCGTCACTTTGTTGTAGGGATGCACCGAATTTTTGGGGTTCGTCCGAATACCAAATCCACTGGTTAAGATTCTGCTGAATCCAAAACCGAATACCGAATCCTACTCCCATCTTCAGTCCATTAACACAGTAAACACATTAATGAAGTAAACCACTGGTTAACACGGACTGTCCTTCCTTTGCCATACCTGAAGTTGCTGTCTATAGATTCTTTTCATGCCCATTCGTATTCTTTCGGATCTTTCATACCAAATGTTTTAACAGCGGAGATGTTGTGTATTGTTTAGGGTCCTCGCCACCACGAGACAAATCGGCATTGCAAATTGAACACGTAGCTGGACTTGAATGGCCTCCTTTTGACTGAAAGTACTGCTGAACAAAACACTTTTTCTGCTCATGAGTTCCATTTTCACTTTCTCACAGCCTGCGGCATTGAACGCTCCACCTACGTAAACACCTTCCCGTAATCAACGGCGGCGCCATTACGTCGACCAGCATAGCGCGTGTTGCGCAAGGTTCGGTGGAAAACAAATTCTACGGTTCTGCAGAAACCGAACCCCGTCAAAAAGCCCAATACTCGGCCGAATCCTGGATTTGGTGCATCCTTGCTTTGTTTATTTTTGACCTCATGAACCCATCTGGGAGCCATTTTACTACTAATTTACTCCGTCATATTGATAAATTGCCTAATGCAAGGCTTGCTTTGGCAGGACATTGCATTCCGAAAAAAAAGAGCACATCCTGAATCAGTTGAACAGTGACTCAAATTATAAAATGGATTAATCCCAGCGTCTTTAAGGTCAATGTTCCTCTGATTTTAAACTCAGAAAGTGGCAGTTTTACACACAAAGAATGTGTGCAGCCACATCCATGAGTAATATGAGTGTACATAAGGGGAACTTTTGTGTTTTCTGCCAGTGTCTGTCAAGTTGTGGTAGATTTAATGGGATTATGCTCACATTGTGTTGCTGCGTTTGTGCACATGTTTACACATACACACACAGGCTGGTTTGGCAGCAGGATCAGAAAACCAGAGGTGATATAAAGACAGAATGACGGTTCACTGTCTGTCACGTCATATTTTTAGTTTTTTTTTAATTTTTGTTTTTTAAGGATCTTTGTCACATGTATTGGAGAACACATGTTCCAAAAATATACTCCAAAAGTGATTAAAGGAAATGAAAAAAAGTTGTGCAACATTTTCCTCTCATGCCTTCACAGAGCAGTGATTTTATCTAGAAGGAATGGAACTTGAACTTGTGTTGTAACTCAGACTGCAGCTTTTAAATTGTGCAACAATAGGAAAGTGCCCAATTAGAAGATCTATGTTTTTTTTTTTTTATTGATCTGAAGTTTTTGGTGGATGTCAGGTCATTGGGGAAGGCAAATGTTTGCATTAAGGTTTACAAACTTAGCTTCTGAATGAACAGCGAGGACTAGTATATTTGGCCATACGCTATGTTGAGAAATAAAGTTGTTGATAGGTTCAGATTATTGTATCCGAACCATAGATTGGAACAAAATTGTCCGTGACCGCTTCTAGTATGAAAGTATTTTGTGTTTTGGCCTCCCATTTAATAGGTCCAGCGCAGAGCTTCATGATGATCTTTATTTCAGTGGCTTTTCAACTTTGCCATGACTATGCTATAATAACTATGCAGGGAACTTAATGACTATGATCTGTTGGCATGCTGAAAGTCCTATTTAAATAATACTGCATGTCTGCACAAAATATTGGCATCAAAAACCTATATTGGTTGATCCCAAGTCTATAAATCTCTGCATGTCCATCGCCAGCAGAAATTCCCTACGGCTAACGGCAACAGAGAAGTAAGCCGTGCTGACAGGGAGATGGCGCCACACTCCAGCCTGTTTCCTGTGTGCAGCAGCCTGCAGCCTCAGAACAACCTCTGAGCTTATTATTAACATGCTACTATTTATTTTCCCAAATTTAACACAGATCTTCTGTTGCTCTCCAGGCACACACAGAGAAAGGATTTATAATACTTTTTTTTTTGTTTCCATTTTCCAACAGAAGCAAATCAGCAGATCTCAGTGACATTCAGGCTCTGCATCCTCCCCTCCCCTCCTCTCCTCCCTCCCTTCCTTCACTGCTCCCCTCTCCATGCTCTGCACCGGAGTATGGTCCTGTTTCTTAATGAGCTCGGGCACCTCTGGCGCTATTACACTCTCACCATCTGTAGTAACCCTCTGCACATGCTGCAAGGATTTATTGATCCAACCCCATGTGTGCGTTCACATTTTTCACAAGTTTTATCCTTTCTAGAGGTCAACCGGACCCAAAATGAACAAAACCGTGTTAGAGTTTAAAAAAAGAGAGTAACCTTAACATAACAGAACACAACAGAATTTTTAAAATACTTTTCTGCTCACCGAATTGGACTTATCTTACCATTGTGGCGTCTAGGTTTTCGGTTTAGCAGGCAGCCATTAAAGCAGACAGCCACAGATGCTGGATCGTGCGTTTCCCAGCGAGTCACATCTAATGCCAGATTTCTGTGTATCCTCACAGGTATGTTGAATGTGATTGTGACCGGCTGTGCTTCGGAGCCAGAGTCTGCAGGCCTGAGTGCATATGCCTGTGTATGTGTGTGTGTGTGTGGCTGTACTTGATGTTTAAGTCAGTGAAATGAAGAATAATTTTTACTCTGTTGGCTGAATCTCCTGAATCTGCTTCCTTTCAACAGACAAAAATATTTATTTTTTTATATATTCTTTTTGAAAATGGTATCTGTGCCAGTCACTTCATGTTAAACCAGTAAGAACAAACAAAACAAGTGTCACAACTACTAAACAGAATGCCTCTCTCCTCGTGATTTCCCATTGGTTTACACGTTTTGAATGATCCAATTCTGTGTTTTGTCAAAATGTTAAAAATCTAGGGCTGCTCCCTCTTAGTCGATTAGTCGACTAATCGGTCGTTTTGGTCTTAGTCAACTTAGATTTCTTTAGTCGATTAGTCATGTTTTATGTTTTATTTTCTTTTTCATGCTGAATGACTTATTTCCATTAAACGTAAGAGCAATTCTCTGGTAAGCACAAGAATTAAAGTGGTGCTTTTGCATGACTGCGGAGAAACTCAGATTAACAGATCTGTCGATTAAATCAACTAATTGATTTGTCGATACAATTGAATGAGTGTTAGTCGACTAAAAATTTCTTCAATCGAGCACAGCCCTAAAAAAATCCTAGGCAAAAGGGTGGAGCTGGGATGCAATGAGTAAGACACCCGTGTGACACCTGTCAAGCTAATACTCAACCCGAAATATGTCTCACATAGTACCTTCCTAATGGGACATTCGTTCTCATAATTGCCAGCAGGAGTTTTGAAATTCTACATGGTTCTGTTTTGCAAACCTGTACCAAACCTTTACCCCGCAAAGATCTGTAGGTCACTCACATTTAGAGTTTAGATTAAATCTGAAATACACAGGAGGATGGAGTCACAGAATTGTAACTCCCTCAATATATCTGCTCTCATGGCCATTACTGCCCTTCTTCTTCTTGGTGTCTCTCCGTGTTGTGCACAGAAGCTCTGACTGGGTCTTCATTTACTCTTCCTTCACTACATTTGCTTCCAAGGAATGGAAAAAAAAAAAAAGTTTTTTTTTTAGAGAAGCAGGTTGGTGACAAACAATTTCAAATGCACACACCTTCTGGGAAAATGATGATGGGGAGAGTAGGAGGGGTGATTAATGCTGCGTTCTATTGACCTCGGAAGTCAGAGCTCAGAACTAGGAATAGCGTTGCACCCGAGTTGACCGTGTTCCAGACACGTGTTGGGGTTGGGGGAACTGTAGCCAGGTTAGCCATCAGCAATATCAGTTGATAGCAAGGCATTATGTGGTATTTTTCATAGCAACTTCTCCACTGATAGATAGAATAGATAGAAGATGGACAGTATTGCCCTTTGATGATTTAATGAGACACAAATAAAACAGAAGTGCAGAAGAATGAACAGCATATTTTCACAGCTTTCGCTACAGTTGATACTCGGAGCAGCCATGTTGGATCGTGAGGTTGGGGTTGGAGTGCTTCCACTGGCTTTCCAATTTGGAAATCCGACTCCAGGTGACATCTGACTGGGAACTCGGATATTCCGACTTCCCAGTCCAACTGCAACGCAGCATGGTCCCTGCTTCTTTTTTAGATTATTTTATTTATTTTTGGGGGCTTTTCCCTTTAATGACAATGCATAGACCAGAAAGGGGGAGAGAGATGGGGGATGACACACAGCAAAGGGCAGCGGGCCGGATTCCAACCCGCACCGTTGCAGGACTCACCTAACATGGGGCGAAGGCTCTTACTGTGAGCTAGAGGCCACCCCTGGTCCCTGCTTCTTTAAATGTCTGCTGAATTGCCATTGAGCAGGGCACTTTACCTAAACCTGTCCAGAAGAATGCAGCTGTACAGTGCTGCCTGCAGGTGTGAATATAATCACCTGTTTGTATGAAATAAGAACAAATCTAAAATTTCCACACCTAAATTTAAAGGGTGATCGTGACCGTAGCTTTAGCCCCTCTGTGCCTGCCTTGCCAGTCGGAAAAATGCAATGAATTAGACCCTGAGTGTAAACCCTGAATCTAATCATATCAACCCGATTATGTAAGGTGAATCACCTTGGTCCCTCCCTTCCAGCACTTCACGCTGTGACCATGCTCTGTCCTTCAGTGAAGCGTGTTAACAAACAGGTCAACTTTCCACTGTAGCGAGGAAGCAGACATCACCGTGGATGGCAACCGACACTTTTCTCACCTAGCTGTGCCATATTATGAGTTGCTTCCTTGCGAAGATGTAACGTCCTCAAAATAACATGCACATGCTATAAATATATAATTCAAAAACCCCAATGAAAAAGCTAAGCAGAGATGGAGTGACCCTGCCCGGAGGAAGCCCGGGGCCCCCGTCTGGAGCCAGGCCCAGACGGTGGGCTCGTCGGCGAAGCGCCTGGTGGCGGGTTTGCCACGGAGCCCGCCGGGCACAGCCCGAACAAGCTACGTGGCAACTCCCTCTCCATCCCATGGGCCCACCACCTGTGGGAGGAACCGTTGGGGTCGGGTGCGATGCCACATGGGTGGCAGTGAAGGTCAGGGGCCTCGACGGACCAGACCCGGGCAGCAGACGCTGGCTCTGGGGACGTGGAACGTCACCTCTCTGTGGGGAAGGAGCCGGAACTGGTGCGGGAGGTGGAGCGCTACCGGTTAGATCTGGTGGGGCTTACCTCTCACGCACAGTCTTGGTTCTGGAACCATACTCCTGGATAGGGGTTGGACTCTTTTCTTCTCCGAGTTGCCCAGGGTGTGAGGCGCCGGGCGGGTGTGGGGATACTCACAAGTCCCGGCTGAGCGCCGCTGTGTTGGAGTTTACCCCAGTGGACGAGAGGGTCGCCTCCCACGCCTGCGGGTTGTGGGGGAAAACTCTGACTGTTGTTTGTGCATATGCACCAAACAGGAGTTCGGAGTATTCGGCCTTCTTGAGACCTTGACTGGAGTCCTGCATGGGGCTCCAGTGGGGGACTCCATTGTTCTGCTGGGGGACTTCAACGCACACGTGGGCAATGATGGAGACACCTGGAGAGGCGTGATTGGGAGGAACGGCCTCCCTGATCTAAACCAGAGTGGTTGTTTGTTGTTGGACTTCTGTGCTAGTCATGGATTGTCTATAACGAACACCATGTTCGAACATAGGGATGCTCATAAGTGTACCTGGTACCAGAGCACCCTAGGCCGAGGTCAATGATCGATTTCATAATCGTTTCATCTGATCTGAGGCCGTATGTTTTGGACACTCGGGTGAAGAGAGGGGCAGAGCTGTCAACCGATCACCATCTGGTGGTGAGTTGGGTCAGAGGGTGGGGAAGACTCTGGACAGACCTGGTAAGCCCAAACGTGTAGTGCGGGTAAATTGGGAACGTCTGGAGGAGGCCCCTGTCCAACAGACTTTCAACTCACACCTCCGGCGGAGCTTTTCGTGCATCCCTGTGGAGGCTGGGGGCATTGAACCCGAGTGGACAATGTTCAAAGTTTCCATTGCTGAAGCTGCAGCGAGGAGCTGTGGTCTTAGGGTCTTAGGTGCCTCAAGGGGCGGTAACCCACGAACACCGTGGTGGACAACGGTGGTCAGGGAAGCCGTCCGACTGAAGAAGGAGTCTTTCCGGGATATGTTATCCCGGAGGACTCCGGAGGCAGTTGCAGGGTACCGAAGGGCCGAAGGGCTGCAGCCTCTGCCGTGAAAGAGGCAAAGCAGTGGGTGTGGGAGAAGTTTGGAGAAGACATGGAGAAGGACTTTCGGTCGGCACCAAAGTGCTTCTGGAAAACTGTTCGCCACCTCAGGAGGGGGGAAGGGGAACCATCCAAGCTGTGTACAGTAAGGATGGGACACTGTTGACCTCAACTGAGGAGGTAATAGGGCGGTGGAAGGAGCACTTTGCAGAACTCCTGAATCCGACTAATACGCCCTCTATGTTAGAGGCAGAGCTGGAGGATAATGGGGGATTGTCGTCGATTTCCCAGGCGGAAGTCACTGATGTAGTCAAACAACTACACAGTGGCAAAGCCCGGGGATTGATGAGATCCGTCCAGAAATGCTCAAGGCTCTGGGTGTGGAGGGGCTGTCCTGGTTGACACGCCTTTTCAACATTGCGTGGAAGTCTGGGACGGTGCCAAAGGAGTGGCAGACTGGGGTGGTGGTTCCCCTTTTTAAAAGGGGACCAGAGGGTGTGTGCCAATTATAGGGGTATCACACTTCTCAGCCTCCCTGGTAAAGTCTACTCCAAGGTGCTGGAAAGGAGGGTTCGCCAATAGTCGAACCTCGGGTTGAGGAGGAACAATGCGGATTCCGTCCTGGTCGTGGAACAACGGACCAGCTCTTCACTCTCGCAAGGATCCTGGAGGGAGCCTGGGAGTATGCCCAACCGGTCTACATGTGTTTTGTGGATTTGGAGAAGGCGTATGACCGGGTCCCCGGGAGATACTGTGGGAGGTGCTGCGGGAGTATGGGGTGAGGGGGTCTCTTCTCAGGGCCATCCAATCTCTGTACAACCAAAGCGAGAGCTGTGTCCGGGTTCTCGGTAGTAAGTCGGACTCTTTTCAGGTGAGGGTTGGCCTCCGCCAGGGCTGCGCTTTGTCACCAATCCTGTTTGTAGTATTTATGGACAGGATATCGAGGCGTGGTCGGGGTGGGGAGGGGTTGCAGTTTGGTGGGCTGGGGATCTCATCGCTGCTCTTTGCAGATGATGTGGTCCTGATGGCATCATCGGCCTGCGACCTTCAGCACTCACTGGATCGGTTCGCAACCGAGTGTGAAGCGGTTGGGATGAGGATCAGCACCTCTAAATCTGAGGCCATGGTTCTCAGCAGGAAACCGATGGAATGCCTTCTCCAGGTAGGGAATGAGTCCTTACCCCAAGTGAAGGAGTTCAAGTATCTTGGGGTTGTGTTCGCGAGTGAGGGACAATGGAGCGGGAGATTGGTCGGAGAATCGGCGCAGCGGGTGCGGTATTGCATTCAATCTATCGCACCGTTGTGGACGAAAAGAGAGCTTAGCCAGAAGGCAAAGCTCTCGATCTACCGGTCAGTTTTCGTTCCTACCCTCACCTATGGTCATGAAGGCTGGGTCATGACCGAAAGAACGAGATCCAGGGTACAAGCGGCTGAAATGGGTTTCCTCAGGAGGGTGGCTGGCGTCTCCCTTAGAGATAGGGTGAGAAGCTCAGTCATCCGTGAGGAGCTCGGAGAGCCGCTGCTCCTTTGCGTCGAAAGGAGCCAGTTGAGGTGGTTCGGGCATCTGGTAAGGATGCCCCCTGGGCGCCTCCCTAGGGAGGTGTTCCAGGCACGTCCAGCTGGGAGGAGGCCTCGGGGAAGACCCAGGACTAGGTGGAGGGATTATATCTCCAACCTGGCCTGGGAACGCCTCGGGATCCCCAGTCGGAGCTGGTTAATGTTGCTCGGGAAAGGGAAGTTTGGGGTCCCCTGCTGGAGCTGCTCCCCCCGCGACCCGACACCGGATAAGCGGACGAAGATGGATGGATGGATGGATGGATGCTATAAATAAGTATGCACATATAGGATGAAATGTTAATTAGGAGACAAAGTGATTGTTTCCCTTTTTGACTTGGCCTTATTTGCCTCACCCAGAGTTCAATCGGAGTGTCCTCTGAAATGTGGATGAAGGATCAGCCAATGAGGAGGAGTTAACCTCCAGTAGGAGTTATTGCTGTTTGCCTTTTCTTGGTAGTATACCTGCATAGAAAACAAGCAGCAGAATTGCAGGCAATAAAGCAATAAAGGGAAATTCTAATTCTAAGTTGGCTAAGCTAGCTTCAACAGCTTGTGTTTGCAACCTACCCACCCCCCGTTTTTCCACTATAGTATAGCATAAGTCAATTTTACCTATTTTGGTGTGACTGCAGCATAAATGCAAGAGGATGGAAGATTGAATTAAAAATACAATGCTTAATGAGGAATGGGACAGAACTTTGAGACACCTCAAATAGACATTTGTAAGTAGCGCAAGGCTGACATTTAAACATGTAGTTTAATTAAAATGGAGTCTTTCTTCAATCTATATTTATAAGTGAAATAATGGTATTGGATCAGTTCAAATGATAGCATGGGCAAAACGTACATGCAAACACAAAGTAACAGTGTGGAGGCAGAGTGGATAGGAAGAGTGATAAAAGGGTGGAATAAGTCAGAACCCACCAAATATCCGATGTTGTTCATCTGCTTTTTTTCTTCTGAAATGGTCTACATTTTTCTTTTGAGATCAAGAGTTTTTTATTTAGTTAGTTCAGTTGTTTTTTTTATGTGTGGTGATAAAACCTGGTATCACTCTAAGTGAATTTGGAAATGCTCCATTCTAGCCCCACTGGAGCCGATAATGGCATCATTAATCTGGATGCATGCTTTGTGGAGGAGCAGTGGAGGACACAAAACAATAACGTAGTACTACAGGTGCAGTGGCGTGAACTTCTCTCAGGGGAGGCTCATGGTGGATCCATTGCTCTGATCACCGTACAACTGTGAAAATACTTACATAATACATCTTAACTGAGCAGCCTCAAGCAGCAACAGCCTTTAAAAAAAAATAAAAAATAGAAACGTTAATGTTCATATTTCTTAAATTTGTTAATGAGACAGTATAGAGAAATAAAATAGTAGCAGGTACGGTACAGAGGCTCTGGTTGTGAGGGTCGTGGTGGGATTTAACTCCAGACCTGATTAGCCATATTGTATCTTAGCAACCCTGAGTGAGTGTCAGTCCCATTGAATGCACCGCTGACCAATATAGCAGCTGAGGAGGTCAAGAAGTCAAAGCTCGGTGCAGGCAGTGAGGCAGATCCATGTTTAAGGAGCTCAGAGTGAAATTTGACAGAAGGAGCTGGAAGGGTGCTGCAGCTGGACTGAGAGGTAGCTGGGAGCGTGATGTGGACCAGCCAAGGCTTAATGGAGAACTTGGCCTCAGTATGCTGTGCTTTTGATTTAAAAAATGGGAATCAGTCCCTATTTTAAATGAGAACCTCAATAGTTCATAACAAATGTCATTATAAAACATTATCTGTAGTTTTTGCTGTGGAATTTTATTTTATAATTACTGTGAAGAACTGTCCACATTCAGCAGCTATTTTGTGTTTTTTTTCCCTCTCTTTTCTCTCCCCATGGTATATTACATGATGAATATTCAGAGCTTTCATCAACTAAAGACACAACAACAACTTTTAAATGCGTAGGAACATAACATTTGGGTGGAAAACATTTTCAGGGGAAATCTTTTAAAACTCATAGATAAGATTTAAGAAACTTGCTTATGTTTTGAAGTCCACAAACTGTGGGACTTTCTGATCTTGACAGTCAGGAACAAAATTTTACCAAACTGCATCACCTCTGTCAGTTATCCAATATATATTATCAGAGGCCATGTACAGAGGCTCAAGTGGAAGTTCACAGTGGGTCAAAAGTGGGCTACGGGCAGTTAGGCGTCTTGAGTTCCTGTCCCGTAACCTTCATCTACAGACAGTAATCTTACACCTGCCTGTGTCTCCGCTGTAATGTAGACTATCCAAAGGTAATAGAATGATGCAATATAGCGCTCTGTGTAATACTGTGTGTGTTAGCTTTTTGCTGTCTGGTTTGTGCAGGTTCAGTGTGTGTGTGTGTGTGTGTGTGTGTGTGGCGGTGCTGTCTGCCGAGGAGAAGGATGAATAATAAATGCAGTCTGAAGTTTGGATCCAACGTGTTCAGACTACTGAGCAGAGCAGAGGCCTTTCCACGGCCCGAGCCAAGCCAATGCCAATGATAAGATTTGTGGGGAGGGAGATGGGGGTGGGGGGTGTGCTGCGTGGGGGAGGGTTTGTGTGTGTGTGTGTGTGTGTGTGTGTGTGGAGGGGGGAAAGGTGTTGTAGGGGTAATGAATTGGAGAACCAATTCTCGCCTGCCCTCCCCTCCCTCTGCAGTGATCTCTCTCTCTTTCTCTCTCTCTTGCTTTCTTTTTCAACTAGCGCGCCTCGCTCCAGCCAGCCTGCGGCAATGTGAGCGTTGCCATGGCAACGTGGACCTGCCAAGGACCACGGCGATGGAGAGAGACAGAGAGAGAGAGGGAGAGCGAGAGAGCGAGAGAGAGGAGGGGTGCAGCTCATCAATGTCTTAGAGTCCCCCCCCCCCTCCCAAACACACACACACACACACACACACACACACACACACTTCAGGCATGCTGTTGAAAGAACAAACATCACAAAGGGCTCGAGTCTAAAATGTGCCGCAGAGAAGCTGAAACTCTGCTAGCTGAAACTCTGTTGTAGCTCCTTGGTTTCCTGCTCAGCACATTTCTATATTTTACTTTACTTCTCTTTATTAACAAACATCTCAACTGCTTCTGTTTTTTTTTCAAGGGCCAAATAAACAAACATAAATAAATCCCCTCCAGTTCCTCGTACTCTCTTTCTACTGAGCCAGAGGGGCCAGATTAGAGAGTTTTTTTTACCTCTTATCTATCTATCTATCTATCTATCTATCTATCTATCTATCTATCTATCTATCTATCTATCTATCTATCTGTCTATCTCTCTATATATCTATCTATCTATCTATCTCATTTCTTATCTTGATTCCTTTACATGAAAGAGAACACAGAGACTAGTATAAACTGCTTTTTACTGTACGTGTGTGTGTGTGTGTGTGTGTGTGTGTGTGCTCTGGCTCATTTCCAGCTCCAGCTCTCTAATAAACCCGTCTGCTGAAACTGAAAGTGTGACATAGATCAATAACTGGATATATGAATCTCCTCTGCACAAACTGACATGAAAATGGTTATTATTTTCCTTTATTTTCTCTGTGACAATGGAGTACAAGTGCTGTTGTTTGTGTGGTGTCACTGGGCAAGTGTGTGTGTGTGTGTGTGTGTGTGTGTGTGTGTGTGTATGTGACATTGCAGTGTAGATATGAAAGGCTGCGGCAGCTGTCGACAGACAACGACAATCCTTACCGCACCAGCAACTTGATTGCATACTAATGTTTTGGTATGACGCATCTCTCTCTTTTCTTCCTCCCCCATAATCAACCTTCCTCCATGTTTTCCAATTCCTCCCTCTTCTCATATCCCCCTCTTTCCCTCCCCCTTCAATTTTCATGTCTCTCTCTTTCTTTCTTCTTACCCTCCCTCCCACCATGCTCTTCACATTGTGTGGCAGTGATATGGCACTGAGCTGCTGCTGGTACAACCCACCCACCACCTCTGCAATGACAAACAAATTCAACCACATGGGACAAAAAGAAAGAAAGAGAAGCTCTTATACAGGTGGCAAACAGCAGTATTTGTGAATTTTACTGGCAGATCTGAAAAATATGAAAAGCTAGGGCTGCAGCTACAATACCTTTTTCAATATTTATTATTTTCATTGATTGATTGATTACTCAATTTATAGTGATTAATCAATTAATTTATGAATCTATAATGTATCAGAAACTAGTGAAAAATACCCAACAGACACTACAAACTACATAACAAAACAATTTGTTGAATACGGCTAAACCAAATTGTCAGTGTCTTCCAAAATGAAAATGGCAGTTCATAAGAGCTAGGATTTTTTTTATCTGCCATCGGTTATAATAAAGGCCTGGTTTCTTTGTTGTTTTTTTTTGGAATCTTTTAGCTCATTGTTTTGGCTTGCTGGACCACAAATTAACTCTTTTGGTTCATTCTGATAGTGTGTGGTAGCAGCAGGCAGGTGTTTTCAGTGAAAAAAGCTCTTTAAACTGTATGATGACGCGCATTAAATCACAGACAATTACCTAGCTTGATAACGTAGCCGTGCATTTACCTTGCCTTGCACGGCAGCTGGATCCTTGCGATATCAGGCGAGAATCGAGTGATCACATATCACACAAAAATCCATCTAGTCAGGCTTTAAGTAATGCGAATCAGTCAGCATTCGATGAGGAGCTATCAGCAGCTACAGGCGTGGTTTAGGTGAGGGTGTGACCGTAGCGACTGTTCGTTCAAAACAACAATGGTGGACGTGATAGACAGATGGTTCATCCAATCACCTGCCAGGTATCTGCCAGGTATTTTTTGTGCCTGCCTTTTTCCAAACAGTTTCCAATGACAGCTTCTCAGATGTACTGTGTAACAAACCATCTGGCGCGTCAGGTAAGCATTTAGCAGTTAAAGGGCCAGATTTTACCCACAAGAGCTGGTGGAGACCAAATGAGAGTTAAAAGTAGAGCAAGTATTGGACTCCAAATGAATTATAATGTTATTCTGTATGAGTTAATAGACAATTGTTTGCTAACACATATTAGCCATATCAACATATAATATGTTAGTGTTGTGTTTACGGCTTGTTTCTGCTGCCCCCAAGTGGAAAAAAAATACTTATTGCAGGTTTAAAGATCCCAATGTTGATCAGAGACGAGACGCGAGCAACGGTGTCAAGTATCACAGTCAGACGCTCAACCTTATAGATGGGAAATTAAAAAAAAAGTTATTTTAATTTAAAAAAAACACACTTTGTTTTGATATAAACCAAAAAAATATGAAACAGAAAATCATCACATTGGAGAAGCTGGAACAGGTGAATATCTGGCAGCTTTACTTGCGAATTGACTTGTTGAATTGTTACTTTTCTGTCAATCTACTGACCAATTAATCCACTAATTTGATATATGTACTATATATAGCACAAGGGATGTGTACAGCTGCATGCAGGTGAAAGCTCTCGTACTCACACCTGTTAAATCCCCTGCGTGAAAGAAAGAGGGGAGAAGACAGGTGAGAGATGGATTGTTAAGCGTTGCGGCAAGTGAGACGTTTGTTACTCAATATAAGGAAGTTGGAGATAATATTTTGGTGCTCAGTGGATGTTGAACGTTTGCTTTCCTGAGACAGAGATTAGCTGTTATGGATTTGGGGATTTGGGGCTCCGTTGTTCTTTCTTTCTGTCTTTTTGCTGCAGTAAAATCTTTAAACGAACAAGTCGAAAAATGGAAAACATGATCTTTTCAGCGAATTATTTGGCCACACAAACACCTCTGCTTTTCACAGTCAGGAATCCTAAAGTTGTCTTCTTTCCCTTCTTATTGTTTCTTAATGGGAGCAGTTTTCTTTGCCTGAATCATTTCAGATTGCTGACAGACAGCAAGTCAAATGTTAGAACAGCGAACGCTGTGCGAGACAGTGTGATAGGCTGCACAGAGAATCTGTTGCTAGGCTCACTGTGAACAGACCAGTCAAGTCTGACATATGTTTTCAAAGCAGCCCTCTTAGCAGCTTGCAGCAGTTGCCATGGAAACCCCAATGCCATTTCCCCCCATTGTTTGGATCGCTCGATATCCCGAAAGCTTTTTCAGAGTCCTGGTTTATTGAAGCCTGGAAGACCGACAATAAAAGCTGGTTTTGTGCACTTTGTTGGTGTGTGCATATATTCAACATTTATGTGTGTACATTTTTGCAAGAACGCATATGTACTTTTGTGTGTTTGTGTGTGCGCGCACGCACATGTGTGTAGTGTATGTGTTTGTGTTTGTGTGTGTGTGTGTAGGTGCAAGATATTTGTGTACAGTAGTATCTTGAGTTTGTGGCAAAATGTGTGCACATACTGAAGGATATAGCCCTATTTGTGTGTGTGTGTGTGTTTGTGCAAGTTCAGTTTCTGTCAGAGGCGGCGACAAAGGAAGACATCCTTCTCTTGACCTTCACTGTCGATGAAGACATGGACTGAGTCTGTGCCGCTCTCTGTTACCACAGCTGGGAGGTTAGGGAGGGATTTATGAAACAAAAACAAGAGATGAAACAAAAAAAAAGAAGAAACTGATTTTTTTTTGCTAGTTTTTATTAGGTTAGGCAAATCTATCCTTTTTTTTAAGTAGACAAAGTACTTTTATTTTAATCCTCAAATCTTCTGAACACCTGGTACCATAAAAGCCCACTTTCCCTTGTGATTTGACACATTTTAATTTTAAACACACGCAATTTTGCCTTGTCTTGAACTGCTGAGGTTTTACTGTTATAAGCGGCTCTGCACTTAAATTTGAGTGTGGTTAATACTGCATATGAAATCAATTAAGCAATACTTATGAGCTTAATTTATTATAGGGTACATTACAGTTACAATAAAGTTCTCCCATGCAATGCTATTATGTGAGCAGCATTTCTACACACTGACACGTCAAGTTGAGCCTTTTTTGGTAATGCTTTATTTCATAGGCTCTTCACTACAACTCATTTTCTAATCATTCCTTTATTTCGTTTCCTGTATTTTGGTACTTAATATAAGGAAAAGTCTAGCCCGCTCATTATTCACTGAATATTGAAATCTTCGTTTTCCTTGGATGTTGAACTGTGTGCTGCACATAGACAAAATTAAACGGAAAGTCTCTGCTTGTTCAGCTTACCTGCTCTGCTCTTACTAAAAGAATGGTTACATTTGAAATCCATGTACATATGAATGTTTAGCAATCACTATAATTTCATACTAAATTACATATTTCTTGGAAACGTCCATGTGAACTTTCAGAAAATTACAGAAGTGCAAAATACATAATTCATGAACATTTTTATTTATATACAAAAAAAAGTACCATTTGAAGAATTGAATAAAAATACAAATCTTCACATTTTAATTTCAGAATAAATCTCCCTCAGTCAAGGGCAGCAGTTATTTTGTTTATTTGTACTGACATTTTTAACATTGATAAGAATAGTCGTAGCTAATCTTTAATCAACACATTTTTTTTCTGCCACCAAATGACCCTGTTGTAAAATCCCTGCTTCTACATATAGGCCCATTATGTTTTTTGGCCGACTGGTGGACATAGGACGGGTCATCAGCATCTAGTTCACCTGGGTCTTCAAGCTAGCTTAGGTTGGAATGATAATTAGAACCCAAATGCAGACAGAAGCCTACTCAGAGCCAGGAGTGTAAATGTTAAAGGTATAGTGCGTAGTTCCTGCCGGCCCCATGAGGAATTCAAAGTAATAACAACAAAACTGTTGGCACGTCCACATTATACAAGCCTTCCGTGACCGCACACCTATGTATTGGCGCCTGCTCTACAAGATGAGCTACCCAGGTGCCCGTACATGTGTTTTTAACGGTTATTGACTGTCCTGCTATAAATGCTTTCTGTTTTTGTTTTGTAATGAGCACACTGCACCAAATTCCTAGCAACGTAGTTGCACGGCAATAAGCTATTGATCTTGAATCTTAAATCTTGTCACATTCCCTGATTCTTCTGTGACAACTGTTAGCTCTTCTAACACTCCAGCTTCAGTAGCTTAACATAAGTATTTGTAGTAATCATCCATGCATCTTTCGCTGCTTATAGTCCATGGGCCAGACCAGATATCGCTACCATCTGAGTGGGCAAAACTTTACCAATACTAAATTGTTTATAGGGCCAATGTAAGTAAATTAATATATGATAGACTTTTCACAGGAGCAGCTTTTCATATTTTTTGGACATTTTGTTATTTTCCCCTATTAGCGCCTTTGTATCATTTCCAAAAAACCACACAAACTGCCAGTATCATTAACGCTTTTACGTTCTTAGCGCATTCGCTTTCATGGCTGTTCAGAACAAAGCTCTGTAGCTATCATATTTGTTATACTGAATTGAAGTCAACCTCTTTACGCATCTTTACATGTAGAGCTGAAGAGGTGATTTCCACATCCAGACCAGGATTATTCTCATTATCAGGTCTTATCCTGACAGTATCCTTTTTTAACAGCTAACTGGAAAGTACATGCCATGTTTCCATTTCGGCACTGTCCTCTCTTATCTCCTGATGACTCGCAGGGCCGCCTTCCCAGAGTGCCTTGTGTGTGCGCGCCCTCATTTAGACTTAGGTTAGAGTTCAGGCTGCTGGATCAGAGATAAATTGGCCGTCGGAGGAGGGCTGCCGCACGTCCTGAAGTCCTGCTGGGCAGCCATCTGCCTGCGGGTTGAGGCAGACGAGCCCTTCTGCCCAGAGTTCTCCAGGCTGCGGGTTTGGCTGAGTAGGACTGTCAATTGGAAACAGTTATGGCAAGCAACGTGGATTAATAACACTTCCTCTCCCTAAGACGTGCTTTAGCAATTTGCTTCGGTTGAGAGAAACTTTAACTTGCACGTACAGCAATTTTAGCTGCAGTGTTGAGTGTGATCCCAGGCAAGTGTAGAATCCAAAAGATGCATCCAGAAAACTTATCCTTGATGAAGGACTAAAAACATAATTCCTGTCTGTCAATGTCACCTCTGTTGTGGAAACCAGATGTGAGCCCACTGCCTTAGGATCCTGTTATGGTTAAAAATTCATGATGAAGTCCCTCACCAGTCCATTACAAGTAAACTGCATCACTTGTTCACTTCGATCAAGGCTGCACCGATCAATATTTTATGTTAACAATGGATGAGATGAGATCAGGTGTAAGGTAAGGTGTCGATTGTTGTGACAAACCCACTGAGATTTATCACCTGACTATTTGAAAACTTGAAACTTGACTCCTTTAGCTTGTTTTGTTTTTGATTTTTTTCTGGTCAGCCAACTTTGCTCTCATCAACCCTGTTTCCAGCTGCAGGCGGCAGCTGTTTTCAGCTAACAAGGTCTGAGAAACCAACTGCACACCACCTGCGCAGCTCCAAACAGCAGACAAAGACACACCTGTTCCATTCACAGATTGCCCGAGTTGCAGCAGCCTTGCTCAGAAGATCTCAGACCTGCATGCGTGGAAGAATTGTAATCCTCCACCAAACCAATGAAGAAAAGAGAAACTGATGATGCTGCAGTTACTTTTATTTTGTTGATGATATGGTCCCTGGCTGCAGTTGGTTGCCAAACCTAAGAACCTGGCCTGTTCTACACCGCTGACATCTCAGGTGGAAAATGTGATTGTAGCCGGGTTAGCTCAGTTGGTGGAGCAGGCGCACACATATAGAGGTTTACTCCTCGGCGCAGCGGCTGTGGGTTCGGCTCCGACCTGCGGCCCTTTGCTGCCTGTCATTCCCCCGCCCTCTCCCCTTTCATGTCTTCATCTGTCCTGTGGAAACAAAGGCCTAAAAATGCCCCCCAAAAATAATCTTTAAAAAAGAAAATGGGATTGCTCCGCAACCGCCCAAAGAGGGCTACACTTGGGATTGTAGATGAGTGAGAAGGAATCCCTCTAGCACTCCAGTATCTGGAATTGCCATTGAGCGAAATCCATCAGACCTCCAGGATCACGTTGTTGCAGCTGCTCTGGAACAGTGTCATCACTTGGAGAGACAATCACCTCGTGCTGGCCCAGCTAGCTGGATCCGCCAATCATCTGCTTCTTCCTCTCCCAGCATTAAGTCCTCAGTTCTCACTGTGGGCTCTTCCGAGGTTCGTCACATCTCTCTGCCAAACTCACAAACCATCTGCAGTGCTGGTGCACGAGTACTGGACAGAACTTCCTGTCTCCCAGTGCTCTTCTGTCGTCTTCTGCTCTGCATCACTTGTTACTTTACATGTTGGGTCGAATGTCCTTGCTGCTTAGAAATCAAGAAAATGAAAATGTCATCATGACATTGATTTAAATTTCCCAGGACTCTGCTAGGCGCTGCATCATTTCTGATCCGGTGCCTGCCCTATGTTACGGTGACATGATATTCCATCGGATCAGACAACTGTATACTTGGCAGAAAGGATACTGCTGCTCCTTGGGCCTTCCCTTTGTAGATAACTTCTTTGCGTTGGCATGTCCGGATCGGTTTAGCAGGGACGGACCTCAGCAGGTCAGAATCCCACCTGTTTTCTCTTAATATGCAACTAGTGTTGCATTCCTATTTTTCATTTTTTCCCTACATTCCCTGACCTCCATCTATCTTAACACATTTATTTAAAAAATTCATGTGCTGTTCGCAGTAATCCAAAAAGGGACTGTGCTCTAAATGTTATGTAACTCACAGAAATGGGTCAGCATAACAATAATGGTGTCACTCCCTTTCTCACAGTAAATGTTATCTTCCCTTCCCTTTTATTTCAAAACACTTTCAACGTAGTTACATAATTGTTTAACAGTCAGATAATATGAAACAATTCAATAAATATGGTGGTAGAATAAAATGGATTTAATGTTATTTACCGGCAGAATCTGTCGCCAGAGGAGAGGCAGTGCACTTTGTTCCTCTCTCCCCCTCTCTGTGTAATAATGACAGTGTATTCCAGCTTTATGTGTCGGCGGAACCTCTCCTGTTTTCAGAAGGTCTGTTGCTCCATAAGCTGACTTATGTAAAGGGCGATAAGCCAACGCTGAGTATGTTGCATAAACAGTCCCTTTGTATTCCAACTGTCCATCCAGAAAACTCCAATGCTCCTCCAGGCTTCCATTTTCATAGAACAAAGTACATTCACTCGACCCCTGACCTCAACAGCAAGTGGCTCCATCCGAACTGACAGGATTTAATTTCTCTCGAGCACTGCCCAGCCAGCTGTCCATGTTCCAGGACTCTGCAAGGGCATTTTACACAGGCAGAGGCCAAAAAGCCTTGAGATTAAAGAAGTGGGCTGTAACTAGACAATGGACAACGTGGTTAAGACCCTGCTGAGTTCACACAAACGTGTACAACCAAAAAACACTTTGGGTTGGCTTTAGTTGTTGCAGTTGATCATTTGTTTTTAATGACTACTGCATGGTCACAGTGCATGGTCACAGTGGGCGTCCCAATGCAGAGGGGTCAAGCGAAATAAAAAATGTTGAACCTGGCTCTACTGCAGCAACTACAGCAACTCAATGCAACGTCATCGACAAATAACTGTCGGCCAATTGAATGCACATTTCAGCTATATGTGAATGACGTAATTACTGTTTACTTCACAATCATTAAGTAAAAACTTTAGCAAATGTTTTAGTATTATGTGCTTTGTTTTGCCAGGCCAAGAAAGAGTCTGGCACATAACCTCCTATAAAACCAGGTGTCGTTCACATGATTCAGGTCTTGTACATATAAAACAAACGAGTTATAACGTGTCAATGTCACAGTCTGTCTCTCCTCTCCAGCCCATATTACCTATTCCCCAGGCCCCTTCATTGCCATTTATCCACCAGGGGCATGTTCAATCTCAAAAAGGTGTGCACTGTTTTGCTACGGTTTCCGTGTTGAACGACATGTTTCCTCGGAACGGTGTAAAACTGTGTCCCAAAAACGGCTTTGGGATACGTTTTTGTTTTGTTTGGTGGGTGCAGAGGTGGGCCGTCAGGGCCAGCGAGGCCTTCACTGCTGGCAAACAGATTGTCAGAATCAGAAAAATTATATTTTTATAATTACAGTATATATCCTCCTGAGACCCAGCCCATTGACTTATGTCCACTGTAGTGGACATTTGAGTTTCATTCCTCTCCTTGGAATCGTTTGTGCAAGTCTCTTAATTCCTGCTGTACTGTACAGAGGACATCCTGGGCTTTTCAGTGATGTGTTATTTTATTGGCTGGGAGGCCGGGAACCGCCTCTTTCTTTCAATCCAAAATGGACAGCATAGGAACAAGCACATTTTATGGAAAGATAAGAGATGAGTCAAATATTATTATTTATTTTATGATAATCATATATTTTCTTGTTCATTAAGGTGTTAGGAATCATATATTGAGTTCTGATAGAAACTACATTATATATCTTTTGAAAAATTGGCATTTTATGAATGTCAATTATAGTGGACATCAGGACTATCTTCATGTAAATAATGACTCCACATCTACCAAATTTGTCTTTTTTCATACTCAAATGATCCTGTTGTCCACTACAGTGGACATTCTTTAAATAAATAAAAATAAAAAAATTTAAATTGTAAGATGTTTTTTTAACCTTAAACAGGTATGGAATCACAAAAATATCTGATTAGGAAAAACAAAATTTTCCTCGGTTCTATACATATATAATTTCTAAAATACATATATATTTATAATTGTATAATTATTTTACAAAGTCCGTTCCCACATATATATATAACCGTCTATAACCGTAATTTCATTGCTACTCTCTCCTTCGGTTGTGCGGCTTCCAGTGCATTTCATAAATTAGAGCTTTTATCCAATCAGATTTCCCCTCTGTGCAGTCTCTGGGTGAAAAATCTACTTGGAGACCTTTAGAATTTTTTGTCAATCAAATTCCGAGATTGCCCTGTTGGGCGTATTCTTTGACAGGCCAGAGCCTTCAAGCTGGCCCAGCCGGCATTTTTTGGACCAGTAAGTATAACCCCCCCCCAGCAGCTTGGCTGGAATTTGTGGAGAATACTGTTCATCGCTGATTGTGTTATTTGTGTTTTTGATTGCTTTGTGGTGGTCACATGAGTTAATGTTGTGGGTTTGTTTGGTAATTATATTAATTTGGACTATATGGGATGTAGCATCCTACCATACTGCGTAAAAGTGATGGCTTCAGTCACCATGTATTCATGTCTCTGCAGTAGTGTATTGAAACTCTCTAGGTGTTGAGCCTTGTGTTAAATCCCTTTATTCCACACGGAATCGCGGATCATGTCCTTGTGTCATTATGAGGTTATTCAAAGGTGGTTTAATTGCTGTAGGATAGTACTGAAGGCACAGGTGTAAAATACACAGCCCGCCTCTGGGTGGGTGTGTCGTTTATTGGCTGTGTCACAGGTGATCCTCCAATCAGCAGAGAAGTATCTGTAAACTTGTGGTAATAAAAAGACAGAGCACTATGGGTGCCTGGGTGGCTCAAGTGGTGGAGCGTGCGCCCATATGCATCTACTCACCTGTTTCCACTTCCCTCATCAGCCCGCAGTTTATACCCCTCCCTTTTCCATACACTCATGCTGCGTTCCAGGCAACCCGTAACCCATGTTTTCACAACTTTCTGCCTGTGAAAGTGCCCTGGAACGGCAGTCAAACCCGTAACTTACTACCCGTGAACTCGTACCAGATCGTTGTACTCCCAGTTACAGTTTTTGACATCACACACACATAACAACAATAATGGCGAACCCCTGTTGATGCTGTACAGAATCCGGTGATTAACGGTGAGAAATAGAAATAAATAAACATAAATAGGCAACGTAAAGTTATTCCGCACATTGTAATCAAAACAATACACATACGATTGTGTACTACTATTATGTTTATTAAATGAAGCCCAAACTAGAAACTAGAAATCGCTAGTATCAGCTAGCGCTAGCTAACGTTAACATTAGGTAGCCACTAGCTAACGCTAGCTAGAAGGGTTTGTCATGACTTTGCCTGCAACGCTACCAAGTTGTGAGTCGTGACTTGAAATTGTAATTTACAGGCTAAAAATTGTGTTTGGAACGCAGCATCTTTGCCAGTTTGTCACAGTTGCCATGTGCCTCATGCCTTTGCCTCTTTTATTAAGTTGTCATGCTAAGCTAAGCTAACCAGCTTTGGCCTCATATTAAGCGCAATGTTACAGACATGAGTGGTATTTCCCAAAGTGTCTGATGCAGAGTATCCCACTCAGATGATAGTCTAAAGATTTTTTTTAGAAAACACAGGATTTTTCTTTTCTCCCTTTATTCATTTTTAGTCCAGGATGTGTTTTTCCAATTGAAGGAGCAGTTGTTCAGCCTCTGTTTGGTCATCCACTGGTTGCCGATTCGCTCTTTAGTTATAGACTATTTAAGTTGTAAGCTAGTATAATATACCTTGCCTACTATTCCAGATGTTTCTGCAGATAATTTTTTAATTTCTCAATCCAGAGAGCGATTCATTTTTCCCAATGAAATTTACTTTTGCATTTGGGATTGAAAACCTTAAATTGTATGTCTGGCCCAGAGGAATAAAGAAAGCTTCATTTCATCCTCTTTATTTCCAAGCACTTGATCCAGCCTGATCAGATTATCATTCAGTTATTAAATGACCCGGGACCTTAATAACTTAAAAGCAGAGCAGAGGTATGCAGAGATTCAACGTCACTTCAAGGTCACCAAATCACCAAATCCGTCTTGAATCCCACTCAGTCCTGACGTTTTGTCTCTTTCTTCTGTCCTCTTCCATTGTCCATTGTTACAATGACAGAAGGAGGGAGAGAGAGAAACATGTATAAGAGAAGACGGAAGAAAAATGGAATGGAATGGAAGAAAAAGAAGAAAGGGAGGAATAAGATTCAAACAGTAAAAGGAGCAAGCAAAATAAATAAAATACCAATGGAAATAAAAATGAACAAGACTTGAAAACACAAATTTGCAAACACGAGATAAAAGCCAGTTTAAACAAGTGAGTCTTCAGCTGCTTTTTAAAAGCATCACGACAACGCTGCGGTACCAACCTTCCTTCTTGGCACATACAGGGGCTCTTGACTAGGATCTTTATGTTAACCAAATTTCAATTCTGACATAAGTGTGTCTGATTAATGTCAGCACTCCCCTATGTCTTGCTTTGAAAAGGAAATGTCTTTTACATTTTAGGGGGAAAACTGCAAGATGAATTTTGACAGAATATCAACATTGACAAGATCTCTGGGTAAAACTGCATGTGGGATCACCTGTATTGTATGCAGAAGAACTAGTAAGTACTATGAAACTAGTCTATATCGACAACGTTTCATTTCCGGGATTGTTCAGGTGTCCCTCATTTCCGGCCAACAGTCACCTTGCGCTTTCTTTGTGTTGTAATTTTAAACTCCGGTGGATTTCTGAGGACTATGATTAACTGCTCCTCAGATCTCTGCAGGGTAAATCCAGACAGCTAGCTAGACTATCTGTCCAATCTGAGTTTTCTGTCGCACGACTAAAACAACCTTTGAACGTACACACGTTCCACCAAAACAAGTTCCTTCCAGAGGCTATTTTGCAGAGGCACCGTGGATCTGCTCAGCGTTTAGCACCGCCCAAGATGATTGTGATTGGTTTAAAGAAATGCCAATAAACCAGAGTATGTTTTTCTCCCATCTCAGAATACTGTGTGGACTAGCCAGACCCTTCTTTGCAGCGCTGTGGAGGAAGGTCTGGCAATGTGAGACTAAGAAATAGAATCTTATTTTCACTTTTTTTACTTCACCGCCTTTATTGCTCCTCAGTTTACCTTTAAGCAGACAAACTTGTCACCTTGTTTTTAAAGGTTATTTTTTAAAGGCTTCAGATTTGCATGAGACAAACCAATAGCAGAAAATACCACCAAAAAACATTCTGAGATTCATGCAATGATGAATGATGAAATAACACGCCAAAAACACGCACTGGGATCCATCAGTGCTAGATGTTTTTCCATCAGTTGGCAGATGTTGAAACAAATGTTCACACACAAAACAGAAAGTAACCGTGAGAGAGAGAAGTGACTCGTGTGGGTTTTGTTGTTCCACTGTGACTGTGATGTGTAGCAGCCTGAGGCAGTCAGGACGATCTGCTGTGGTTTTTTTTTTTGTTCTCTGGCTGACTTCCATACATCACGGAAAGTCTAATGTCTCCCGACAGGGCTGGCGTGATGTTTTGGGGGTCTCAGAGACAGGTGGATAGTCCGCCCCGCTGGGCAGAGCCGAACATGTCGAGAGGCTGCTGCACTGTAAGCAAGAGATTCTTCTGGCTACCACAGAGGAAGCCTTTGGTCATAAAAATATCTAAAATAGGAAAATAAATCCCATAGTCTTATCATAAGGGGAATGACTTCTCCTGTAGTGGCAAAATCACATCTTGTATTAAATCCACTTCTGTCAGCAGTACGGTTAGTCTTGACTCGTTCTTTATTTCCAATTCTTTAGTTAAGTTTGCAGTCACGTACCCACAGATTAGACATCACCGCGTTGCGTTTTGTGAATTTGTTAGCAAATTTTCCTGTACAGCCATTTTCATTCAAACATTTTTCCGAGCTTCTCTCAGACAGAAATCCACATTGAAAACGTCCAACCTGCTGTTCCAACTTTCTGACTTTTGTGACATTACTTATTTGTTAGCAAATAGACAAAACAAAAGCAAATTAAGAAAACATCTTCATTAATTTGACAACACATTTGCAGCATTTAGCAAACGCGCTGCAAATGCACACAACACAACAAAATACACAAACGATGCAAAAAGAAAAGCACACAACAAACGCAACAATAAAAACCCGCTGCATACAGATTACGCAACGGAAGTTCTCCAGGCCTCTAGGGGGAGTGCTAAGTGGAACAGCTTGATTTTCGACCCCAGAGAGAGAGAGAGAGAGAGAGAGAGAGAGAGAGAGAGAGACGTGCACGTTCAATCTCAGAACGGTGTGCACCGTTGTGAAATTGTGTGCAACTGCTTTGAGATCATAGACTGTAAATATTAAGTCTATGTTTGAGATATGTTTTCTCGCATTTGGTGGATGTGTCTCTAGTTTATTGGCTCAGGTCAATTTTTGTATGTGCAGTATGTCATTTTTATGTGATAATATCTTTCAAATTATTCTCAACTTACAACTTACATTTTTGTTTCTAGAACAATGAAACAATCCTGATAATGCTTTTAGCTCTCTATTCTCTGTTGGATCTCATCCCTCTCATCCACATTTTTCTATATTACACACAGTGACTTTAATTTCATAATAGAAGATCTATTATGAAAGAGCAAATACAAATTGTGAAATGTATCATTCAAGTTTAGTGTTGTAGGCCCAATTCCTAAACACATATAGCCAAAATGTTCAACAACACGTCTTGCAATTTTAAGAAATGCTTAAAACAATGTATGTATCTGCAACAAAACATTTAGTTTTTATCTTCTGACAACAATCAAGAAAACAGAATGGAAAACATAACCTGGTGTATATACATCATATGCTGTACTGATTTTACTGTGGATTTTCCCCACTTGGCTTCAATGTTCTTCCCACCACATAGCCTACATGGAGCAAATGTATTTTACTATATCATATATTTGAGTATGGAGACAGTGACTTACAGTAACAGTGGGAGTTAAGAGCCATCAGATATTATCAGATGTCAACTATTTATGGCTTTTCTAACATAAGTAATGACCAAAGCACCATTTTGGACCTCTGAAGAACCATTTTCTTTTCCCCAGATGTGAAAGATCAGCTGGTTCCTCATAAACTGTGGGAAGGCTAATGTGTCCTTTTGGGTTTGTGTGATCTGCGGGGCAAGGAGGTGAAGCGGGGTCTCTACGGTAAAAAAACTTAAATTATAAACTGCATTTCTATTCGAGCTAGAATAAGACTGTGCTTCATGTATATACTTTATTAAATCAGGAAATCCAACACGTTCTCACTCTCAAGTCGTCACATGTGGACGCCCTTGGCGTCACGTTTCAACGCAATGGGCGCCCCTCGGCGTAATAGTCCATCGTAGTGCACAAGTGAGACCTGGGTGCAAAGTGAAATATCAAGCAATAGTACAATCAAATTAAAGAAAATATTTAAATATCAAGAAAAGTTGACAGCAGTAGGCAGGCATAAATGGAAAAAAAAACCTGCATAAAGTTATTCTATACAAACAAAAATCAAATCCAAATTAAAGATTAAAAAACACATAGAAAAGTATGAAGTGCATTCTAAAATGACATTGATGCCAATACAAAGACGTACACTATGACTATGTAAAACAATAAGTCACAATTAAAATGAACGAGGTGTCTAATAACATTTTTGAATCGACCCACTGGTGTCAGTGCATTCCTTTTTAGATTACTCTGTTGATTAGTCCTGAGAAATGGGGCAGAAAGTTTAAGCCAATCCTAAGAATTGGATTATATCATGTTAGATATAAAGTAAAATGTGGGCGATAAGCATTAATGATGTCAGATTCATTGGATTCATACAGCAGTGTATCAAGTTTATGGGCTATATATGCTATACATACTGGAGCAATCTGGAGGCAAGCACAGCCCCATGTTGTTTTTAGATGTGTGATACAATCATACATTTTAGCAGCTCTTGTGCATTTACAAGTTGTACATAAATAATTACTACAATACTCATTGATCCGCTGCTGAAAATACTTCCAAGCGATACACTATTTACAGTTATTTACCTTCTGGGGAAATTGTTAAAATATGGGGCACTCAGCAGTTTGGCTAATGTAGATTTTGTGAGGAGAAAGAGGAGTCAGATTTCTATTAATGAAGAAGGAAAAGGCCTGAACTTGGAGTAAAAGTGGGTTCTTAAAAAGTGGGTTCTTAAAAAAAGGAAAATAATAAGAATAAAGAACAGAACTAAATGTTTGAATGTTGGGGATGACTAGTTAATGGTATCTTAAAGGAATATGTTGTGTTTTGTGTGTTCTGTATAATTATATACACTTTTTACTTTATATATATATATATAGTGTATGTAGGCCTATGTTATATTAATATGAGTTGTTTATATATGTGTATCTACAGTATATGTAGAGTATATTAACTTACCTTTACTCTATATTGTACACTTTGATGTAGCATGTCTAAGCTTCTCTATGAGCTTTTGATTTTCTATCTGGGGAATGGATTCATTTTTATGTGACTGTAACATGTATGTGTGTGTATTTATTTGTACATTTATTCATTTTTTGTTCATTTCTGTTCATGTTTTCAGCCGGTGGTATTGCCTACGTACAGTTTCTGTTTTATTGCGGCACAGATCAGCGACCTGTGACAGATGGAAAAGTCTGTCTCCTAAATGAGCAATATGTCAATGTAAAATCATGCAGAGGATCCGTTACTGCGAGGAAATCGCTGCATCATTAGCATGGAGTTAATTTGGGGGAGATGAATCAGTTCATGTAATGTTTCAACTTTACAGATTATGTTGAGCCTCAGCCTTTCCCAACTCATGAATAGCATTAAAGTGAAACATGTGTCTTATACAGAACATATTTCATTGCTGTTTTATAATAACCTTGGAACCAAATGAATGAATGATTATAATAATTACAAGAAGACTTTAAACAAGTAACCTAAAATAACGGTTGGTTAGAGGTTCAGAGTAGTTTTGAGTTACTGGAACACTGCTGTGTGTGTGTGTGTGTGTGTGTGTGTGTGTGGATAGTAAAAAAGGTATGTCACATCCAATAACTGTAAAACTTTTCACTGTAAATTTACAGTAAAATAATGGCAGCAGCTTCGCCAGTAAACTACTGTTTATTTACAGTAAGCATACTATTTTTAAAGTTTAAGGTATTCTACTGTAAAAAGACATACAGTTTCTTACTGTATTATTTGCATTTACTGTAATATACTGGCTGCAGTGTAATTCCCCCCTTTTCCTTTATTTTCACAAGATGCATTGGTATTAACAGTAAATACCTGAAAGCTGTAACATTCACAGATAGTGCTGTAATATCATTATTTCCTCCCAGAATGCATTGCCATTTACAGTATGATCCTGTATAACATTAAAACGGTAAGGTACTGTGAGATTTCAGCTGTAAACTTACATCAAAGGTTTACAGTGTAGGTGTTAACAGAATGAATGAAAAATGAATGAAAAGAAAAACATAAAAATATTGCAATGGAGGTAATCACACACAGAAACACTGTGACTAGTCTCTGTCTGTCATATAAACACAAATGTAGGATTGCAACACTAATTTCTCTTCGCACAATCTCATTCACACTGAGCCTGATACACTGCTCTCAGTTCACATGTGTATGTTCATAAGATTACCTATAGGAGCTGCCTGTATCCTCATTATGCTAATCTGTCCTCGCCAGCCCACACAGCAGCTCTGGATGCTGCTCTCTGCTTCAGCTGCAGCACAACACGCATTACAATTTAAATCAGAGTTCATCCTGAACTGCAGCTCTGGAGGACCTGCGCGTTTGTAAAGGAAACATGGTCTCACCCTCTGTTATACAGAGAAAGTAAAATAGTATTTATGCCACTATGTTGGAACAATAAAATAGTCTATATAATCACATTTTATAAATATGTAAAGTGGGAGGATCCTCCGTGTTAATGTAATTTTATGTAATTGTGATCAATTATCATTTCAACTTTATGTCTGATGTGCTTCTTTTCTTTCAGTTTGCCATATAGCGGATAGCTCTAAATACTACAATACTCACAGGCAACATCCGCCGTTATTATTAAGAAGACTCCAGTCAGCGGTATAATTCAGAGTTGTAGAAAATTCAAAACACGTTGTTGTTACTACTGGGAATAAAACGCTGCTACAAAATTACCAAATTCCTCTGTAATTGACCCAGACTTCAAATGTGAAATGACTGAAGCTGTTGACTGTTTTTATCAGGTTTCTACAGAGTGCAATCTTTAGTTTAGCAGTGCACGCAACAGAACTGGAATGCTCCTTTTTTTTTACAATTATTTTTTTTGGGGCAATTTCCCTTTATTTAGACACGAAAGGGGGAGAGAGATGGGGGACGACACACAGCAAAGGTCAGCAGGTTGGATTTGAACCCTGCGCCACTGCAGGACTCAGCCAACATGGGGTGAATGCTCTTACTGGGTGAGCTAGAGGCTGCCTTTGTTAATTGGATTTATTTTTGCCTCTTGGGGGCAGCGTGTAAACACAAAATTGACATTATCGCCTTATGAAGTTGATATGTTGAACGGAACCATATCAGCATTCATTTGGGGTTGTGTTTATGTCCACCTGATGAGCACAAGTCCAATACACGCTCGGTTTTGCTCTCAACAAACCCCTCTTTAGCTGCTAAATGCTTAATTGTTTTTAACCAGCTTGTCACTAAACTCTGTTGGTTTTACTGCAGGGAAGGAGGCGTTCAGTGGAGTTTTAGAGTTTTTCACTGAAAAACAGCTGCAATGCTGATGAGTGGGAGTGAAGCCAAATATGAAAGTTTCAGACTGTAAAACCCAAGCGATGAGCTAAAAGATGCTGAAATGCTCTGCAGAGCGGAGTGAAACTGAGAACTCTCCGTGGGCTCGTCACTCACTGTTCCTTGAGGAACAATAGCCCAAGTAACGTACGTTTTATCACAGGAAAGATATATTTTTAAAAAAGTCAAATCTTACCTTCACTTTAATCATTTATCATGAGGTTTTTTATCTTACTGTATGGTTGAAAATATTTTATTCCCTTCTTTGTCAATGTGAACTACTGCTTGTTTTTTTTATTTTGGTTGCTTCCTTGTTATTTAGTTTTATACGCAGATATTGTTACGTTTATTTTCTTTCTGTATGTGTCATGAAATGCTTTAATATTGTCTGATTAAATGTTGTTTTGGACCCCAGGGAGACTAGCTGGTTGTCTAGGCATCAGCTAATGGGGATCCTTCTAATAAATACAAATACAAATACTAGAGTGACCCTTTTCACGCTGCATGCAGTCACTTGATCCATTGTCATTCCAAAATGTTGATTAGAGCAGCTTTAAGCATTAGCTGTCGTCCAGACGTGTCTTACCTTCAGTGCAACGCAAGCTCCATTTTCTTCCCTGAAAACATCACAAGAAGACACAGAAATTCGAGCGAGAGAGTAGAAATAGAATGGAAAAGAGCTTTATGTACTGAAATAAGAGGCAGACAGAATATGTAGAGAGTTTTTTTTATGTTGTTTGTAAATAAAAAAAAAAAGACACCAGAAGAAGAAGGGACCAGAACTTATTTGCCTTCTGGTTTTGCCGTCATCCACAGCAACACCAGTTAGACACATCAAGCACTGTGTACTAGGCTTCCCTCTGTACCGTAGAAAATATTTATTAAAGCATATGCTCCAGAACACAAACAAAAGAAAAGGAACAACAGCTGCAAGATTGCAGAACATATTATGTACCATAAAATTGATAAAGAAATCACTGTACACGCTACAGTGCTTTTAAAAATCACAGCTTTTGCAATGCAGTTAATAGAACTTATGGTCTGTATATATGATTTTCTTTTTTCTCATACATATAATAAACATTCAATAAATCTCAAATATGTCTTATTTTGGGAAGATCTAGAATAATGGCAAATAAATGTACATCTGTAAGTTTGAGTTAGAAATGTTATCACAGCAGAACAACAGCATACAAAAAGTACAATCATTGTTCATTATTCAGCTCAGCTGACTGCCGTTCTGTAAAACAGAGAAGAGTTATGGACGAAAGACGATGATGAGCAATTTAGAAATAAATTAACATCAGGATCCAACGATTCTGTGGGACTAAATAATTCTAATGGTTCTTAACATGAAACATACACTGTAAAACCTTTTTACTGTAAATTTACAGTAATATACTGGCAGCCGCTTCGCCAGTAAACTACTGTTTATGAACACTATGTATACTGTTTTTAAAGTTTAAGGTGTTTTACTGTAAAGAGATACAGTTTCTTACTGTATATTTGGATTTACAGTAAAAAAAAAAAACTGGCTGCAGCAAAATCCCCGCCTTTTTCTTTATTTTCCCAAGATGCATTGGTAACAGTAAATGCCTGTAATCTGTAAAATTTGCAGATAGTGCTGTGACATTATTTTCTCCCAGAATGCATTGCCATTTACAGTATGATCCTGTATAACATTACAACAGTAAGAAACTGTGAGAACGGTTTACAGTGTACATAGTTGCTCTAATCTGATTAGTGCAACCAGATCAGTCATTTGTCTTGTGTGTATTTTACTTTTGAGGTCACTTAAAATATTTGGAGGTGTCATTGTAGGAAAATGTGTCACTGTTGGGAGATGTTCAGTGAAATGCAGCCTACATCTGCTGGATATTAATTCAGTTTTAACAAATCATCTTCTCTCTTTCGGCTCTAGGACTTTGTGTGACAAAACTTACATTTCAGAGGAATTCCCTTTTTTTTGTTAAAACCTGCAGACTGTATGTAAACACACATGCAGTCAGATAGTTCTTTTCAAAACTAGAATTCAAGCTCTTTTCTTAACTATAAATTCTCTTTAGTTGCCAAAAATATTCATTTTAATTTAAAATGGCATTATCAGACAAATGATATACTTGTTTTTTTTTAAAAGCCAATATCTCATTAAACTCTGAATCAATGTTTAAATTTCATAGAAAATATATTGCATTAAAGAGTGCTTTCTTTGAAGCAAATGGAGTTTGGCATACAATAGCTCTTCATTTCTAAAAGAGCAAAAATCTTTATAGCACTTGAAGGGTTTTATTCCAAAATGCTTAATAAGCACTTTTATTGCAGCAGCTTCTGAACTGATTCATCCAATTATCTTTGCTGGTACTAAATATGTAATATGTCTTTACAAGAGGGAGGAAAAAGTTTCTTGTGACTGATTAAAAGTGAAAAATAGAGAGCAGTAACAAATTGTGAATTGTTATTCTAACATCGCTCTCTGCTCTGTCCTTAAAAAGACCTGCAGGGCATTAGGGCGATATCATAAAAGAGCAGATAATGTCGTCTGCATTACTCACTGAATTACACGTTTCAGATTTGTTAAATAGAGCCCTTTGGAAGGAAACCCTTCAAGCCATACTCCCTTCCTGCTGTGGATTCAATCAGACTGCGTTGCTCAGCATGTGAATTGCCAAGAATTAAGTGATTGTGTATCTTTTAGATTCAAACATCTGCTGTTTGTGCTGGCAAACGCCCCACCACTCTTATACTGCGTAAGGCAATGTAAAGTAAGGCAGGCATGTCACAGGGGAAGAGAGGTGTGATGGATAAATACAGAAGAAAATGCAGAGAGTGGCGAGTGGCGGTGGCCATTATTTGGTTGATTGCTGTGAACAGTAATGACGGAGATTTGTCTTGGTAAGGTGGCATAGCATTGCTCAGTGTAAACAGGTTGAGATGTGTGTTTTCTGTAATCACACAGTGCAGACATGTTCATAACATATTTCAGCTGTAACTGACCACTGAGTTATAGCAGGCTTATAAGTGCTTTAATTGCATGTACACTAAAGAGACAAATATATAGATGATAGTGCTGCTATAAGTAGGAGAAAGAGAGGCAAGTGATATGAACATTTGAAGAATTGTATCCCTCAAATAAGATAAATGGATTCCTGGACTTGCAAAATAATTACATTTGATAGTACGCTAGATTAATGATTTAGCAACCAGCATCACTTCTTTCTAATGTAGAGCACACTGGAGCTTTAGATGTATCACTGTGATATGACATATATGATTGACTTCCCCCATAATGAATTAGCATTAGAATATCATGATGTTGCTATTTCTGACATTGACCTTCCGTTGCTCGGACCGATTGCCATTTAGTCTATTGATTGCATCTCATTTGCTGGAGTGCTGTAGCGGTTGGAAGACTTCTCCCCTCATGATAAAACGACATTCATCCAACAGCATGAAGTGCATATCAAAAGACTAACTGGATCCAGTGAAGAAGTGGTCGCACTAGAAAAGGGGTGTCAAAATCATTTTAGTTCATGGGCCACATACCCCTAATTAGACCTCAAGTGGACTAGACCAGTAAACCACTCTAGGAAAATGTATCTGCCACAGAGTTTCTTGTCAGCTTGATGTTGGCAAACGCAAGTTGCTTCTGCAAAGACAGCGTTCAAAAGCCATTGTAGGAAAAAGAAAGAATGTTACGGACCTGGGAGAGAGGGGTAATATCCCGGGAAAAAAACTCAGAATTTCTAAGATTAAAGTCGTAAATTTTAAACTTGGATATTCTCTGAGATTAAAGTGGTAAATTTGCAATTGGAATGAATAACTTCTCATCCAGTGGGTCTGATTGGACCCTTTGGCGGGCCGGTTCTGGCACATGGCCCGTATGTTTGACGCCCCTGCACCAAAAGGTCGGTACGTATTTCATCCCTCCCTCCCAGTGGGATTTAAATAAGCCACACATCCTGATGTTTTCCTTTACCATCAACTTAAAAACACAAATGCTGTATTCTTGGGAACCCTGAATACTCAGAGGGATTCATTATATTAGTAATTATAACGACTACTAATAAACGTTAACAGTTTAGAAGGGATGCTGATGTATTACTTGTTAATATTGGACGGTAGTGCCCTCTGAAACCTTGCATGCTGGTTGGTTGTAAACAGGGTCTTCTCCAGGGACAGCAAGGGCGTTCATGGATGCAGGGCAGAGAGACATCCAGTATTCATGGTCCCACAACATAAATAATTTGCTCTAATGTACTCTAGGTTCAGCGTGCCCCTTTAGGCCTGCCTGTATCATGGAATTACGATGCATCGGTATGTTTCTAACACTGCACTGTAGTTTGTCATATCTGCACTGTTACAGTTGTTGCTTGTTGCAGACTTTGGTTTAGTTCAGATACACTCTAAACCTGCAGGTGGACAACTCAAACATTTACTGGCCTACTTACAAAAGGTTCCACCATGGCCACAGATTTATTTTCCAATGGGAAAACTGGAACATACGGTACAATGCCCACAAAGGCCCAGTACAGGCTGCATGTGCATTGGAAGCACTCCTTCTCTGCAAGACGTGAGGCCATCCAATTTATCTTCATTCACAGGAGCAACCTGGGAATCTCCTTTGGGGTTTACTGAGATATTCTATTCTTAGATAAACGAGGGAACATGCAAAAAAAAAAAAGTGAAAGGAACAGATGAGGAGGGAGGGAAATCAATACACAGCCTCTAAGAGGAGAGGTGTGCTATTTGCCGTAGCGCTCACAAAGACGGATAACTAGCTAGTGCTAGCTAGCATGAAGTCGAAGTAACCAAGACATTTCCTGGGCCAATGTTTAATTTGATTATTAATTAAATCAATCTGACTGTCTGCGGTGGCAAGAAAGCTCAAGATTTTGTGTTTCTGAAATGTTTTAATAATTTCAGCAGCTAATAAGCGACCGCAGTGGTAGCTTGAGCGCCACCCGAGCGCCCTAGATTCAGAGTCTGTGATCTATATGTTAAGAGGCCTACAGGAGCACAGCTACTTTATCATGGTAGCTGTCACATAGGCTCCTCTGTGGCTCACACAGCTGCTGAATCTGTACAGGCTTCAGCCTTCTGCACTAAAGTAGGTCAACAGAGACTGAAAGACACTGAAACACCTTGAAAACAGTTCTGGGGATTTACAGATTATTGTATTGTGGCACCTAACAGTTACTTTAAAAGGAGAGATACCTGCAGTTACCCTGTGGAAAAAGTATTTAAATTACGGAAGAATTTAGTCGATAAATATCATAAAACTATTTTATTTGTGTTAATCTGCTGAAAACATGTTTCTCACGTAGCTTGTACATTCAATACTTAACTGTAGTCGATATTTTAAATACAGAAACATGATGGAATACATAAAAAACGGTTTCCTAAGGGACAAGGTGTGTTGTAGCACTGGTGTGAGGAGCGTTCTTCCTTTCCTTGACTTTAATCTGCTACATGGTTTATTGTTTTGATGATCTGAGCTGCTTTCAGAGAGCAATTTTTTAAAATCTAAATGTACTGTCCATGCAGAAGCCCAGTTCAACTGTAATCTCTCTCATGTGGGATGTGCGGGACATTGGAAAAGACAAAACGCAAACAGCAGCAGCTTCTGTCGTTTCTTAGATACAGCATGTGTTTACGTGGAGGTTTTGCAGTCGTGTTCTTACACAAAAATACAATTTTTACCTCTCTTACTGTAGTTTATGAAACCACTCTGAGCAACTTACCTCCTGTATCCTCAGAGACCGTTGTGGTTCTGACACAACCTACAGCACCGTTGGGAGCTGTTCTAAGGCACATTAACATTCATCACAACACCGGCACCACACTTTAGGAAGAAGTGCTCTGCTTTTGCCTGCGTATTCACCTCTAAGAAGATGTTGGCAATTTGACATGTTGCTGCGTATCATATTGGTTCAGCTACAGTCTAGTATAGTTTAGCTGGGATTGAGATGTTACAGGCTAAATGACAGATTCACTAATTCATACCTAAACAAGGGAGAGCCGACTTAGCCAATAGACCTTCATGGGTTTATCCTCTAATCTTTCTTTACCACTGCCTATATTGACAGGTGTGTCTAAAGATATAGCCAGGTGTGGGTCTAAAGAGGCAGATTATAATACATGTACGTACTTAATACATAAAAAAATGAAAAAACATAATCTCATCATTTGTTTTTCTGTGCCAAACGCAAATTTCATTTTGATAAAGAATATTGAATAATTAGTTGAATTAGAGATAATTCAAATAAAGTTTTTTTTCTTCTTTTTCATGGGTGCTTTTTCTTTCGAGTTTAATAATCCATAGTGCATTATGATCTCTAAAGCCGTGCATGGCACAGATGAAGGCACTGTATAGTTCTCCTCCATGTGTGTATTTATTATTAAATAGTACATTCACATTGTTTTATCTGGACTTTTAAGGGCTTTGGCTTTAATTTATTTACAGCAGACATCTGAAACACGCCCCAGATTTGATGTAGCCCAATATGGGAGTATTTCACATTTTATTCACAGGGCCAGAAAATCTTGGTAGAGAGCCACATATGTCTCGATCTGGCAACTCCTACTGTCCTCCTACTATATGTGAGCTTCCTTGTCTCCTATCTGCTGCTGGCTTGTTCACTGGGCTTTAGCCTTATATTACTGACCCAGAAAATTGTCATTCCACAATACGAGGTTTAAATCAACCAATGAGATTGGTTTTGCTCCCAGAGCACAACAATCTGCTCTACACTGTAAAATCTCTCTTTTATATAACATGGTTACAGTTTAAGTACAAAAGTTATAGATAAACATCCAGGTCTTTGCTCTTTTGACAACCTTGTAAATTAGTTTATATGAGTTGACTTATACACTGTAAAAATTTAGTTTTTTTTATTTAGGTTACTTATAGCTGCCTGGAAGACCCATGTTTTTTGTTGTTGTTTGCAGTGACCTAACTTATCAGGAGAGTGTGACATTGTATGTCTCTATCATACACAGTATGTATAAAACACCACAACACGCTGTGACCTTCTTGCTGGAAGCCGGAGGAACTTCTTTAGTGGTATATGGAGAAAGGTGTGTTGGAGGAGAGTGACAAAAGGTTGGTCGGACCATGCTGTGAATTGTGACTCCATTTCCCAGGGGGATTTGCAACACCAGCTCAAAAAGCCACCAGCCGCTTAGCCCATGGCTTGGAGAGGGCTGAGACGATTTGGCCAGAAGTCACAGGAGCTGATTGGCTGGTTTGTGAGAATCATGGTGGATGCGAGGGTGCAGGTGTTTGTTGATCGGATGGCTCTGGTGCACAGGAGGATTGTGGGTAGATGGATATGTCAGAGAGTTGAACCCCACCCTTTCTTAATTGTGATGCCTGTCGTGGGGAGGACGGTGATGTGTGAAAGCGGATCAAACCCTGATTGTCTTTAATTCTTGAACTTCCCTAACATGTTGACCCGACTACATCAAGCCCTCCTAGAAAACCTCAGAATATCTGAATGGAAGCACATTACCAGGTGCCATGTTGGATCAACTTTTACTGTTGAAACTTACCTCATAACAGCGTATCTACTGCATTATCCAAAGCTTTCAAAGTACCATGCTTGGCACTGACTTTACATACAAATATGTGTGGGCTTACTCCTTAAGACTAAAGATGTTAATTTGCTTCAATGGTTTATTTTACCCATAACCATGTACAAATAAACAAAACCTTTACAGCTTTGTATGGTCACACATTTAGCATTCATTGGTCCATAAGCACTCCTCATGGCGACATGGAAAACACTGTTTATAAGACACCGACATTGATTTCTAGCTTCGGCGTCTCATCGTTGCACTGACGTCACAAATGTACCATCCATTCTAACAGTTTCATTGCAAATCAAAATAGTCACATGCAATGATTGAAAAAAATTACATTACCTCATGTCACATAGAAAGTAAGCGAAAAGTTCCATCATTTAGAAATAAGTACTCTCCAGAGATTTGTCTCTCTCTCTTTTTTTTTTTTTTTTTTTTTAAGTCCTAGACATTCTTTCAACAGCGTTGTTGGTCTCATTTGGGTTGTAAACATTAGTTACAGTGCCTAGCTTCATTCACCTGACCGGCTATGTAGCGTCTCTCAAGAGAATTGGTCAATCAACACTATCAATCAACTGATCGAGAGGAAATTGGTCAGTAGTCAATCAATTGTACAAGGAATTTATCATGGAAGGACATGATCGTCTTTGGGCTCAGTTAGGGGCAACAGGACACCAGTGAGAGACTGCAGAACAGACTGAACAGTAGATCAATAAAAGACACCCTGAGAATCACAACTACGTCTCTTTCATCTGTCATCCCTTCTTCCTATTCTCTCTCTTCCTCTATCTCTTCTTCTATGGAACGGTCATAGTCAGGTGGGCGTGGCCTCGGCGGTTGAGGAAGATGGTTGGTTGGTAGGTTGGTTTGTTGTGGCGGAAGCTGGTTGCTGTGCAACTGGCTCCTTGGTGGTTGGCATGGAGACAGGTTAAGGTGGATTCTGACCTGGTAAGGTAGTATGCAGCACGTACAGTAGTATGAACAGTAGAATGTAATATGCAGCTCTGGAGAAAAATACATGAATTTAAAATGGTTGCTGAAGAGAATAAACAGAACAAGTGCACCTTTTGCAGATTATAGGGTCAGTTCATCCAAATGGCAAAATATTTTCTCACTTAACTCTCGTGGTATTTAACTATGCAGATAGTTTTTTTTTTTTTGAGATATCTGTCTCTGAGATTTTTGTCACCATCATCAAAGAAATTAATGTATTTTTTTGGTGCACAAAGTATTTAAAGGTTTTCATTGGAACTAGTTTTTACAGACAAAATAGTCCCAATGAAAACTGTTCTCGGAACACTGCGAGCACCACAAACTAAATTCCATTCACCTCCATTGTTTTGAAGTGGAAGCAGAAAAGTTAGACACAGATATCTCAAAATCTGGACAAAACGTCACTTATTTTTGGGTGAAATGGCCCTCTATAAATCCAACAACTGGAGGTACACTTGCTTTGTTTCAGAGCAACTTAAGCAACGCTTTGTTTCATTTGCAAACCCTTCATAATGTCGAAGGTGAAAGCACCACAAAATGGTAAAAACAAAACCAAGTGCACCTCAAGTTTGAACACTTGAACGTCCATTCAAGACGAGTATTTATCCCCAGATCTGTCAGCATGTAACAGTAGATTGTGACAGTAGTATGTTATCGATGGAGAACATCACATGGGGCTGACGTGGTGTGTAGCAAAGGATGGCGCAGGGGAAGGCGGTAGTGGTGGACAGTGATTGGTTGATTTGGTTGGTCAGGTGACTGAGGGGGTTATGAACAGTCGAGTTGAGTCAGATCACATGATGAGGGTTTGCAGCTATAACGTCAGGAGGTTCCATCGGGAGGTATGGAAGCCTGACAAGTTTTAGCTTTTGGTGGACACTGGACAGAACACCCACCCTGAACCCCACCCTCACATATCCAGCCAGCACACACATGCGCACGCACGCACGCACACACACACACACACACACACACACACACACACACACACACACACACACACACACACACACACACACACACACACACACACACGCACTAAGTGAGTAGACACAGGAACACACAAATTTACCACGTTTTGCATAGACACACAAATAAACACACAGTTTGTTAACTTACACTCACATTCATTCATGACACACACACCTGCTCCCCAAACACACACACACACACCCACACACACACACACACACACACACACACACACACACACACACACACATCACGACTCACACAAACACACACTCTTGCCCACCCCCAGACTTGCGATGTGTTACTGTGATGATGCAGAGTGTGGTGGAAGGTGAAGAATAAGACAACGGAAGACAGGTGATGCTAAAATGAACATTTATAATGACTGCTGTTGCTGTCGCAAAATAAGAATCCTTAAAAAAAGACCTCATATATATTAGCACTAGATTGCCCACTTCACTGGTAATCCACAAGTCAAGAAACACAACTCACTAGGTTTTTTTTTCTCTTTACAAACACAATGCTACAATTACATTAAATATTCAATACTCTTTAAGTCAGTTAATGAATGTTGTTAAAAGCAACCACTAAAATACTAAAAAATAAAAAACAAAACAATACTAATATTAATTCACCTTTTTCCAGTCATTCCCTTTTTCGTGTTGCGTTGTTATTTATTAATAGAATCATAATAATAATAGTCTGAGAAATAAATAGCTCATGTGGTGTTCTCAGGGCAATGGGGCTGGCAGCATAAATCAAGAGTGGAGCTCAGAGCAATGCAATGAAATGGGGGAGTCTAATCTCACACAGTCACCGTAATCCTTTCAAAATGTCTCTGATGTACAGGCGAAATATGGAGATATGCCACAAGTTTGGTTCTGCAGGTAGCAGGATGGTTGAGTGGCACCTGCAGAGGTCATTCATCTCTAAACTATGATTCTATGTTATGTAAACTAGGACTGTATTGCACAAAAGTTAGCAGCTCAGCTTCCTCGTTTTGTAGCCCGGGAGGAGCTTAGTATCTTTCTTTTTTTTTTTTTTTTTTTTTTTTTGTTCTGTCCACCTCCCTGTTTTTTTTTTTTTCTCCAACCTGGAGGAGCCGAGTCGAGCCGTTTTTCCACGATGATATGTCTCTAACACGACCAAGCATTTTCAATAACTATGGCTTGATGATAAAAGATACTAGCGCTACTACAACTCACTGTTAGGAAAACATCAACAAATGTACAAAAACAAGCCTACGTTGAGAATGGCTCGGACTACTTCTCAAGGTTAGCATTATTATTCGATGAGCACAGGTATCTAAAGAGTTTTCTAACCAACATGGAAGCTAAACAGCAAATACAGTAGGTAAATCAACACTAATAACAACAGCACAGGTTAACACAGTAGAACTAGCATAGCCGATTATACAGGCAGACCTAACTATCGGATACAGAGGATGAAAAGTGTACTGATCGTCTACCGCGTCCACTAGTACCTCTTTATGCTGCCGGCCCCTTTCTGCTCAACACTTCTCTCTTTACAGCTCGGCAAAAAAAAAGAATCTGACAAAAATATTTACAATGAGAGAGAGAGAAAAAAAAATGAAATTGTGGAGAAACAGTTTGTTTAGTGTTTTTTTTTCTTCTTCTTTTTTTTGTTTGTCTGCATTTCTTTATTTTTCGTCCTTTCATATATATATTTTTTTGTTCTTTTTTCAACTTATATCTCAGAGAATTGTCCCCAATGATGAGCAACAAACAAACAAAAAAAAAAAAAAAAAAATCCAATCATATCAGCTAGCATTGCACAGTCTCAGAGAGGTTTTTGGGGATGGAATGGAGAGTTATCGTCCAAAACAGTTGGATGAACACAGAAGGGGGATAGGAGGAGGAGGAGGAGGAGGAAGAAGGTCAATAAAGTTCATGAGGAGGGGGGGGGATGAAAGTTCAAAAAGTTCAAGAAGACAGAGGATGGCTGCGCAGCTGACCGTGCGTAAACACTCCCCACACCACCGCGGCGGGAGGGGGGGGCGGTGCGTGTGTCGGCGTGCGTGGTTTGGATGTTAAACAAAAAAAACAAATAAAAATAATCATCATTAGAAAATGGAGTTTTTGAATCTTTCCCATCAAGAAAAATCAAATGGAGAGCGAGAGAGTTTGGTGGGGGAGGGGGGATAGAAAGAAAGAAAAGGTGAGGGGGGGGGAGTAGAAAGAGGGGGGAGGTGAGGAGAGTGAAAGGTGCCCCCAACACTATGGCACACAATCAATGAAGTCCCACAGGCTGAAGAGATGACAGAATTAGGAAAGCAGCTGGCATGAGCGGTAGGGCTTTTTTTTTAGGTAGGTTGAGAGGCAGGACAGTAGGTAGGTAGCCAACCTGCAGAGGGGTTAATCCTTGTCGGGTTTAGCTCTGTGGGGGGTGGTGAGGAGGAGGAGGAGGAGGAGGAGGAGGAGTGGTGGTGGTAGGGGGCAAGGTGCTGTTCAGTTGAGGCGTCATGAGCGACATCATGTTATGAGGGCGGAGCATGCTGGCTTCATGGGTGCTTCCAGGATGGATGTCCGACACACAAGAACAACTCAAAGAAACGCTTGGAATGGTAGTTGTTGTTGTTGTTGTTTTTTTTTTTTTTTTTTTTTAGTTTTTTTTCCTCTCTGTTCTATTTTGGCACTCGAGAAAAGAGACTCGTGGGAGGCGGTGGAGGAAAGTGTGTGTATGTTTTGGGCAAAGAGGAGGAGTGGGCTGTGAAAGTGCAAAGAAGAGGGCATGGATGGATGTGAGTGTGTGTGTGTGTGTGTGTGTGTGTGTGTGTGTGTGTGTGTGTGTGTGTGTGTGTGTGTGTTTGTGTGTGTGCGTGGGGTAAACAGGCTACACACAGAAATGGCATTTTGTTAAAACTGGTCTAGGTTAGACAGAGCATACAGTACAAATCAAAAACCAGGAAAAAAAAATAAATCAACAGAGAACGAGAAGAAGGAACAGAAGAACAGTGATATGACAAATGCAGTCTACAGTTGCTGGTGCTTCGATGGGGCCCGAGTTGGGGGGGGAGGGAAGGGGGGTGGAAGAGGGGGAAGAGCGGGATCCATAATATGTCTTAGAGGGTGTTGGAAGAGGTGGGAGGGTCAGTTGGTGGGTGTGGGTGAGAGTGGGTTTGAGTTTGTGGAGGTGGCGGTGGCGGTGAGGGGGAGGGGAGGGGCACAAAACAAAATCGGAGGACTATGTCGAGGAGCCACACCCACTGAGAAGCAATGAGGTCACCCGGCGAGCAGGTGAGAGTTGAGTTTGCATTCCTCTACACATCACAATAAAAAACAGAAAGAAAAAAACATGACTAGCCGGCTACGTCGCAACACAGACACCACGAGCACGGAGCTGGCCTAAAGCAGACAAACTCAGAGAGAGGGAGAGAGAGGAGCATGCACATGTAAATACACTGCTGAATAAACACCTACAGTAAGGCTACACATCTACAGTAGTCTCGCACACTGACCCCCACCTCAGCTCGGCCTGCCATGCACAGTAACAGCAGAGAGTTTAGTGCAAACATGTCGCTAGGAGCAGAAATGGAATTTCTTTTCTCTATTCTTTTCTTTTTTTTTTTTTTTTGGGGAGTTTTGTAGGAAGAGGGCCATCTCCCATGACAACATCTGTCAGGATACAAAACATGACCACACTGGAAATACTCTGGTTGCATAATAAGGAATGAGAGACTGAGAGAGGTGGACAGACTTTGGCAAAATGTCTCTCTTTTTTGTTGTTTGACACTAAAGCCAATAAAGCATCTAATTAGAGAGAGAGAGAGAGAGAGAGAGAGAGAGAGAGATTGAGAGAGAGAGAGAGAGAGAGAGAGAGAGAGAGAGAGAACACACTGGCAATGTTAAGTTTTGTTTCTCTCCCTGAGATCAGAGCCTGGGATGCATATTAAAGGAGTGAACACACAATCCGTCCCCAATTCTGCAGCGAGGCACCCGAGGGAGACCAAGAGTGCAGCAAACTTGTGTATGTGTGTGTGTGTGTGTGTGTGTGTGTGTGTTTTGTGGGATTTGTAGGTGAAGGAGGGGAGTTTTCACCTCGCTTTCTCACACACTCTCTTTTTACGAATTTCTCCCAACCCTGTTAAAATACACTGGGCGGGGCTGGAGATGCTCCATGTAATATTTGAGGTCAATAAGGTGCATATCAATGACAGGACAAGCCAGAGCTCAGAGCGCGGGGGGGACAGACAGACAAAAGAGTTATACTGAGTTTGACAGTGCGTCGAGAGTTAGTAATGTTAGAATACAAAAACACACGAAAACACACGTAAGCCTCTACTACACGTCGGTGGTCAGAGGAGTGATATGCAAACGTATGCAGAGGTGAGTACATTCATGGACAATCTCTTAGTAATAATTAATAGTCTTAATTTGAAACTAAACTTGTTTATTTTCTGTCTAAAGTTAGGCAGCAACTGAGAACTTTTTTTAGTACAAGCTCGCTCAGCAAGTAGCAAAATAGTTTTAGGTTTGTTCAAGAGTTTTATTCGTATCTCATACTCATTCTGTTGTATCGTCAAAATCAAACATTTGTTCACCTTTGGCCGGTGGAACAGGACTCAAACAACAAACATTTGAACATTTGAACGCGTGTAAAACAATATCAAAATGCTCTACCCTTATCGGCATGCAAAGATTTGTCTCCGAAAAATGAAAGACACACTGCCTAATCACTTCTTTTTTGTTTCTTTGTTTTTTTTTCCGTTTTTTTTTGTCCACGCTTTACTTTGATATCATGCAATATAGACGTGCAAAAAAGATAACATCTATTTCCACAAAATACATTGTCATTGTAACTATAAAAGGCTGTATTTAAGAATGCTATCAAGTCACATTTTTTTTAGCATAATTATGCTAACCTATCGCTATGTTGATTTGTCTAGCCCCCAGAGTCATAGTGCTGTTGCATTCTGGGAAGTGTAGTTCCCAGAGGACTGGCTAACCCTCAGCTAACATGGCGGTCCCTCGTCTTGTGGCAGGAACAGAGAGGGTTTAAACAAACTGCTATACTGAGGCGCTTTGACCGTTAGTCTACTTAGCTCTTAAAAACTGTCACGTGGACCACTCTCTTCCTACGTAAATTATAAATATGGTTCATTTGGCACTTTTCACATTTTCTTAATATAAAAGTATGTTTCCTCTTATCTTATGTGGGTTCAACACATTTACAGTTTCACTCTGTAAAGACCTATTTTGGCACAGGTTTAACTTGTTCAGGTTAGAATTACACTATTATTAACTTATCGTCAGCTTATAACAGAGCTCGTATTGAGACTAGCCTCTCCAGCTAAAGGACAGATTTCGATATGTTTTAACCTTGTATTTTTAGTACATCAGTTATTGTATAGCAGCATTGTCCACAAATAAAAAAAAAAAAAATAATTACTCATGTAAACCTATTCAACATCTAAATCCAAAGCTCCTATGGCAGACAAAGGATAAAGGACAGGACAACATGCCACTACGTGTATTGCTTCCAGTACTCATCACATTTTATCTCGACCCCCTAACATTAACATAACTTAAGAGATTGGCCGCTGTGTAAAAGACAAACTAAGAAAAGATCTTTCTAAGGTTTAATTAATGAGATGAAAAAGAAATCCGTCCAGTAGTAATCAACTCAACTGGCACTTATTTCAGGAATTTCAATGCAGTTTTTCCACTGTAAACGCACTGTGCTGCTTACAAAGTAATTTAGCAATGAAGCGAGTTGTACAACAAACTGAACCTGCTCTGACTGCGATAAAGAATCTCCACCATCGATTTTCCATAGAAGCAGGTTTGTCTGAATGGAGGAAGGAATCTTTAATTAAGCATTCATCTTCCAAATCTTAATTTAGATGACTTGAATATTTGTTCAGTCTACAAAATGTCAGAAAATAGTGAAGTTCCCAGAACAACTACAGTCTAAATTCCTTGGTTTGTCTGACCAACAGTTCGAACACCAAACATATCCAACGTACAATGATACAAGACGAATAAAAGCAGCACATCCTCACATTTGGAAAGCTGCTATCAGTAACTGTTTGCCATTTTTGCTCGATGAATGATAAATCAAGCAGTAATCTACCTGCTCAAACCTGGCGTAACATGCACTAAATCAAATGGGAAATCAGTTACTGACTGTTTACAGCACAGTACAGTTCTACAGTGGAACAAAAGCACACTATCTGCAACGACTGCTATCTCCCTATGGTCTTGATGAGGTTTTGCCACAACATATCAAACATAAATCCAGTCAAACCCCATCGATGGCAAAATATTCCCTCACGATATGTGTATGTTTTATGTTTGTGCAGCAAGGTATTCCAAATCAACAATCTTTCTCTTATTAAAAATTAAACTCATGGATCCAAACTACAGATAAGAGTGTTTATGCACTGCGCCTTGTCAGCCTCAACTATGCCTCTGTCTGCAGGCGTGGTCGTTTTTCTGATGGTGGTGCATCATGGCGTCTCCGAGCCTCAGCTGCCCGATGAGGCAAAGAGAAGAGAGACTCAATCTGTGGTGTTTGTCAGGGCAAGCAGCAGACATGCATTGATCGTAATACCAGACATAGTCACCCATGGAGCGATGTAGTAGGAGTAGGGGTGTCAGGATGGGATTGCACTGGGTGGGAGGGAGGGTGAGTGTGGATGGTGTTAGATGGGAGTAAAGAAGCCTCCTTACCAAGCTGTGGAGATAAACCCTCACTGGCGCTCCAACAGAGAGTGACACATTCAATAGCACAGTGGAGGATTTTGGGTCGGATTGGTTTAAAAAGAATAAAAACATTTTTTTTTTATATCTCGGAGGAGTTCCCTCCCCTCACCAGGCTGTTTAGGTCAATAAATCAAATGCACCCCCCTCCTCATTTTTTGGCATTTTACATTCTGCCACACTTCAACTCCTGTTGGACTTAAATATGTGTCCAGGGGTTTGCCCATTGGATGTACAGTACATTATCAATTTCAACTGTTTATGAAAAAGACACAGCTGCGATAGAAAAGTGAATTAATAATTTGTTCCAGTCACTTTAATTTGCTACTGGACACCTAACACTCCCCCCAACATCCCACCCTCTGATTACAAAACACTTTTCCAAGACAACAGGTAAGCAGAATCTAATTGATCTCAACTCGTGACCTCAATTGATTGATCCTCTTCATCGACCTAGTCTCTTTCTCCTCCTTCAGTATTCATTACGACGTACATTTCGGTGAAGTTCTTCATTTGCATTCTACATATATATTCATATATGTGTGTTTTTTTGTTTTTTTTTATCCCTGCCATACAAAAACCATCCAATCGCGATGCCGCCTACAGCACACATCCCTAAACCTCATAGGCAGAGAGAACCGCTCCCTCGCTTCACAGTGCATTAAGACAAAAATTCAGTGTACTCCGATTGTAAAAAAACAAAAAAACAACACACACACACGACACAAACAAAAAAATGAATAAAAAAAGAAACAACAGCATCTTGAGCAGCCTCTTGTGTCTACAGTGGGCCGTAAACCTGTTGCCACGGGAGACCTGCGGTTTGACAGAGGCAGAAACGAGCTCAGCTCCCTGGACGTATGTTGAAAATCTGTCATGTCTGCCTTTCGCCTCATCGGCAGTCGGACGGTTGCCTGATAAGGGCAAAGATCAGCGAGGCTATTTCTCTCCTTTACTGATATACACGCTGTCTCAAAATAGCAAATCTACCAGTGAGGCTCGCAACCCCCCCGGACGAACAATGTTCCCTCGTCATGTTTCAGTGTTTCTCAATGTTTTGCATTTCTCAGTAGTCTTAAGTGCTCTTGCTTGATCTAGTCTGTGGATTAGGTCTGTCTAAAGGGTTTGTGAGACCACAGGCTGGGCAGTAGCAGTTCATCTGAGAACTAGGCTCAGTTCAACTCAATTATTCAGTTCAGTTCCAATTTAGCTTTGTGGGCAAACTGTAACAGGGCAAATTACTACAGATTTAGAACGGCGGGGGATATTTTGGAGCGTGAGCTAGGATAGCCAAGCATGATGACCAGGCGTTAGAGGTTAATATAGCTGCTAAGACGCTGCACTGCAGCCTGTGGAGTGAGTGGTTGTCAGATATTGTCTTGCAAATGCAGTCTGCATCATAGATATGGTGAATTCCCTTTTCTAGCACCAAATATGGCATCATAGTGTTTTGCTTTAGTGTGTACTGTGTGTGTTTGTGCGTGTGCGTTCCCTGTTCTGCTCGTTGACTGGATATATAAGGTGATCCTTCACTGTGATGATATTAATGCCTGGGGCGGCTTTCTTACTGGACTTAAATAAGACATATATTACACTATGTGACATTACTATTCATCGTCAATCCACTTAAATTAAAACAAAAAGATTCAAATCAAAAATAGTCTCATTTACATTCATGTCAACCTGAATTCACAGATAAAAAATAAAGAAAACAACTGAGCTATTTATGGGTGAACTCATTAATAAATAATGACGATGGTGATGATTCCTATCGTAATAGTCATGACATTATCATTAACAGAATTATCCCAGCAGACTGCAAAAAAAAATAAATGCCATAGATCCTGTGTTTGCCGCAGCTTGCACAGTATCACTCTCGTCGGTTTCGCACTACGTGAGATCATCAGCGTGCGCCTCGGCATTCTATCTCAAACACTAGAGCTGCGTGTGGGGGGGGGGGGGGTGGTCTACGTGCCATAACACCTGCGGCGCTATACTGCTCGTGGGATACATCACAGGTGGGGAGTGGGGAAGGGGGGGGCGGTGTGCAAATGAAGAAACGCCCAGCTGATTCTCCCCCCCACCCACAACCCTCCCCAATTTCGCGTCACCCTTCATTCATCTCTCAGAAAGAGGGGGCAGAGGGGGGAGGTGAGATCATAGGCGGGGGAGAGAATAAAAGGGGTTGGGGGGAGAAGGGGGAATTTGAGGACGTTTCTTCTCTCACACACCAGGCTTAAGTTTGCAGTCTTGCTCGTTATAAACCCTTGTAGAAGGGAGGAGGGGGTGGGGGGGGGGGGGGGGGGGCAGGGCAAGGCCGTGGGCAAGTAGTGGAGGAGGCGGGGCCGGGGGCCGAGGGGCAAATCAAAACTAGAAGAAAAACAAAAACCCTACGGGAGGTCGTGGGGTGTGGGCTGCAGGGGGACGGAGGGTTAAGGGTTGTTCCCATAAGGGATTTTGGGGTTGGGGGGGGGTGGGGGCGGAGGGTTGTACCCTGTAAACGCAAACCCTCCCCCCCGTGCCCATGCCCTTCCCTCCCTCCCCTTACTTCCCGTCACCTCTCAGGCAGTCGGCCTGTCTACATGGCATTCAGCTTTGTCCACACAATACACAAACGGACAAACACACAGCTTAATTTACTAAAACAAAACAATAAAACAATAAAAAATCCCGAAAGGTCAAGACGTTAAGTAATAAAACCTTATTTACATGTTACACATTTTTTTCTTGGTTTTTCAGCGTGATAACTCGCTCCTCTCTCTCCTCATCTTCTCAGCACATTTTTGCTTCGCGTCAAATTTCTTTTTTTTTTAGAATAGAGAATACTGAAAACACGCAGAAGAAAACGGCGCGGACGATTCCTTCTGACATTCTTGCTCTCCTCTCCTTCTTCCATTCTCACTCTCACTTTTTCATACTCCTCCCCCAAACCCCCACTTTTCTTTTTTTTTCCTCTTTTCCTCCTCGTTTCTCATTGGCTGTCAGGTTTAGCCCACCTTCTGTGGGTTGGTGGCACGTACCCCCTGCTCGTAGGTGATTCGCTGGCTGATCAGGTACTGTGCAGCCTGTGTGGCGGCCTGGGAACCTGTGATGGTCACCTTCCTGTTCCGAGTTCCAGGGATGAACTCGCCTTTCTTGGAGATCTGGATCCTGGCGCCGGTCAGCTCCTGGTACTCCACTAGCGTCTTCCCTCCTTTCCCTAAGATGGCTCCCACCAGGTTTTCTGGCACGGCGATCTCGACCACTTCCTTTGCTCCTTCTGCTAGCTTCTCCGTGGCCAGTAGAGATGACGCCACCAGGGGCGATGCGGCGCTTAAGTAGCCATTGGTGGCCCCTGTAGCGGCAGCCAGGGATCCCAGGGAGAAGCCTCCGAGACCTGCCGCTGGGTGACCTGCGCTGGTGGATGCATCGCTGGCGTAGGATGCTAACAAATTAGCTGCTGCGGCTGCTGCCGGGTTAGCGTTAGCTGCCACAGCTGCTAACACCCCTGAGGCTGCGGCGGGATTCAGCCCCAGGCCCAGGGAGTTGGTGTTGTAGCCGTAGCTGGCCAGGGTGTTGAGGGCGGAGGTAATGGCCAGCAGGTCGTTGCCTGAGAGGCTGGACATGGTGGTTGGGAAGGCCCCGACTCCAGCCAGGCTGGCCTGGCCGAGCAGAGAGGAAGCCGTGGCTGCTGCAGCGGCTGCCGCGGACGGCATTACCTCGGTGGAGTTGGCGTACGGGGAGCCAGTGGGGTTGGAGTTGGCGACGGGTCCTGTGATGTTGGAGTAGGAGATGTTGAGGCAGGAAGAGCTCTGCGGATCCTCCTGGATCTTCTGGACAATGATCTCCACGGCCTTGCGGTTCTGCTCTGGCTCCCCGCTGATGGTGACAACGCGTTCCTGCAGGTTGATGCCCTCGGGCTTTTGGGATAGCTGGACCCACGCCCCGGACTGCTCCATCACCGCCTTAACTGTGGCTCCACCTTTACCGATGATCAGCCCCGCCGTGCTGTTGGGGACAATCAGCTTGGCCTGGTGGAAGGGGCAGGGGAAAAAAAGAGGAAAAAGAAAAGAAAAGAAAACACGTGTTATTGGTTTTCCACAGAGGTGGGATTGGCGATGAAAAATCTTTCTTTTGTCATGCAAAACAGGGTAAAATGGCGCACACATCGTTCAGCTCAAGAGTAGACTTTAAAAGCAAGGTCAGCGCTGAAAAGGACTTTGTCAGGAACTGCTTTGGTGTCCTCGAGAAGGACGGGAGCCAAAAAGAGCCAAAGAAAAGAGGGAGAGAGACTGAACAATGTTTGAATACAGAGAGAGTTAGATGGAGAGCTGTGTGTGTGTGTGTGTGTGTGTGTGTAATGATGTCCTGAAGGAGAAAGATATGCGATAGACGTACAACATTACGGAGTGTGCAATTACAGTGTCTCCACCGACTTAACACATAACTCATTTTTTTCCTTTGGTACGTAACAGAGAGAAAATAAGAGAAAAAGACTAAGTGCAAGTTGGTGAAAGAACAGGTGATGAAAAGGTAGAGAGAGGCACACAGAGTGGGAGGGAAGGATGGATGAGAGAGAGAGAGAGAGAGAGAGAGAGAGAGAGAGAGAGGAATTCTAAAGAGGCTACTTGTGTAAAAAAACCTAACATTGACTCCCAAGGGTCATCGTTGTCATGGAAACACAGCTCCAGCATTCAAAGGGTAGTGAACGGGAGTGAGGCGATGACACACACACACACACACACACACACACACACACACACACACACACACACACACACACACACACACACATGTACACACTCTCTCCATGTCCAAACACAGCGTGGTATATTTCATTGCTATTATACTTTTTCATTTGTCCATCATATTTAACACTGGAATGGAAATGATGTTCTTCAGTGGATTTTCTTTTTTACAGTTATTGGAGAATTGATACATAGTACACTGCTGGGACTGCTGTGTGGACCCTCTCTGCCCTGTCTGCCTGTTTCTTTGTTTGTGTGGCTGCTTTCTTTGCAGATACTGCAGGAGGGCGTGGCAGAGGCTCGTCAGTACAGCGGCAGCACCTGGGTTCATTGGTAACAACTGGCAACCCCTACTACTCAGATACTAGTCAGAATATGAGTCTGATACTGCTCTATAGAGAGCCGAAGTCCCGCCCTTCTACTTCCAGTCCATGGGACCTTAATTCGGAAAAGAATATGAACGAGAGTCAATGGAGAGATAATAATTATTTTTTGATCCCGTTTGAATTGAGCCATGGATTACAAATATGATGTTCGTCAATTTAAAACATTATTTTTCAACCGAAGAAAGTCTCTGTTCCTTTTTTAAACTGAATGCGCTGTCGATATCTTCTACAACAGTCGCGATGGCGGAATCTACACATTTCAATTCTCCAACGGCAGCCATCTTTGTTGTAAACAAATTCAACCAAAGCGCCGGCCCTGACAATTTGATTGGTCCGAACAGCTCTGGTTCAGGATACACTAGTTGCTCCACAACAGATCAAGTCCAGACCGAACTTCCCGACCTCAAATGTTGTGGTTCAGCCGGCATCCAGGCTATGAATGAACTGTTTTTAAGCCCTTTTCTAGGCTTAACAACTCAAAACACTTTTACACTGTACAGGTACCATTCACACACATTCTTCACACAAACATTCATACACTGGTGGCCGAAGCTGCCATACAAGGTGCCACCCGGTCATCAGATAAACATCCACACATGGAAGCAATTTGGAGTCCATTGTGTCACCCACACTTTGACATGGGAATGCAGGGCCAGGTATCAAACCACTGACCTTCTAATATGTAGACGACTGCTCTACCACCTAGTCCAAAGCCGCCCAAGTGAACCTTTTAAAGGCCTCTTGGGTTCCGTTGTGGTCTCTCCTCTTTGACACATCATCCTGGCCTTGGGTGTGTTGCTGCACCTCACAACACTGCACATACAGTACATACTTTCACTCATGCACCCACCCGCACTACTGACCTTACTGAATACACACCCCACCGTTTAAGTTTCCTTTTATGTTATTATTTAAACTAATATATCATTTGTTAATTGGCTTTGTTGTACGCATCTCCCTTTTTAGTCATGGCTGTGCGGACCGGTTTGTGAAAGTCTATATGGGACGTCATTAAACTGAAATGATTCTAATGCCATTCTAAATTTCATCCAAGCATGCAACTGGGGTGCAACAAATTCTTTATTCTTAAAAAAAATATATATATTTTTACAACTAATCTATTTAATGTTAAGTCTACAAAATGTCAGAAAATAGTGAAAAATGTCAATCGTTTACAATGATATAATACAAGAGGGCTCTCTCAATGATTTCAATCAAAATGAAATCACTTTACAATAATATTTTTTACTGTGCACACATTTCTGTGGATTGCGTTAATGCTTTGTTTTTCATGATTTTCCAAACGCTAAATGAACGATTTCACATCATTTTGAGTGAGTGAAAGTGAATAGTGATGTGTTCAGGTCGGGCTGAATAGGATAGCTGCTATTTCTCTCAGTAAAGCAAGCATCACTTGGCCGAATGGAAACAGACCAGGGTTGAGAGGAGAGTGTAAGACTCCGTCAACATTCGACAAAACACAACTTCTGCTGCAACTTCATTTACTTTGCTCTTCAGTTCAGAAATTGTTTCTGCAAAGTCGTTTTTCACAAACAAGGACACCTGCAGCTGGAGATGTTATCGACTTCTGCAGCACATTAGCCGCCTCGCTAAAAACATGTGGGTGTGCGTACAAGTGCCGCGCTTTCTCCTCCTAGCATTGATCCCACTCTCTGCAGAGCAAACTGCTGTATACCACTGCTATCTACTGTCTGTGCGAATGTCGAATATTCATATTGAGAGCAGAAAGGAAGAGTGTGGGTTGGAAAACGAGGGAGGGCTGAGGAGATAAAATGACTTGGCCTTGATAAAGAAAAGAGGACGATAAAATGAAAGAGACAAGAGAGCGAGGGAGGGGCTGATTGATTCAGAGAAAAGAGGCGCACTATTTTTTTTTGCTTTCTGTTTTTCCACACAGAGAGAAATTAAGAGGAAAAGAGAAAGAAAAAGAAAAATTCAAGGCGAGGGGGATCAATTCAACTTACAAAAGAAAAATGCGAAGGCCATGCCAATTACCTCCCCTGTCTCCCCGTCTCCTTTATCCCTCCTCCCTTACCCTCTGGTTGCTGCAGTTTTAAGCCTAACTACATCTGCGTGGCAGCAGCCTCGATGCAGCGGTTTGTTGCCACGCCGCGTTCCACGGCTCGCTCTCTGCACCGCAGCTTTCCACGAAGCGGAAGATGAATTTACATAGAAATAGAAAATTAATAAGGGGCATGCAGGAGGGAGCCACTTCAAAACAGCAGACAGCGTCAAATAGTCACTTCTCGCTGCTTTGAGTTGAATATTAGAGAATTATCTTCCCCCCTTGTGATTGTTTGTTTGTGAGGTGTCGGTGTGTCGCTCTATGGGATTAGCAGGTGCAATTTTATTCCTTTTTGTTCATTTATCTTTTCTCTCAGAACGAGTGGCAGTTTGTAGGCCGTTTCTATTGATTAGTGTTGTTACTGTGAGGCTCGTACACAGCGAGGCTCCTTCAACACGTCTGTTTACGTCCTTCTGCTATCAGAGACTCGGCTACAATCTGCTGTCCTGTGTAGATTAATGAGAAGAGCAAAGTGCTAACAAAGTGTGAACGCTGCTGGAGCTGAGCCACTCTGTTTTCTGTTGAGCTCTGAGGATTGGCCCAGTATAGTCGAGTTACCTTCAATACTAGAAATCACTAAGCACATATGGCAAATGTGACACAAAAAATAATCAAATTGATGTTTAAACCAATGAACTGTGTTCCACTGTCATGCATTACACAACAGCCAAAAGAGATTAATTAGTTTGGAGAGAAGTGAACTAATTGGAGTAAAAATACATTTTTAATGTCATCATCCAGCCCCTAAAAGCACTCTCAGAAATCCTAACTCTGCACAGTCCTCTACTTTTATTATTTTAGTGACTGAGGAGGTGTCGTATTTGTCAACATCTGCAACAAAATACATTGATTTTAATGGAGGAGGTTTTGGGAAAATAAGGTAAGGGTTCCAAAATCCTCACGACGTTAGGAATAAACAAACAACTCCTGGACCCCCGTCTGCGGGAAGATGTATAAACGATGTGTAATGCCTTAATTATGCCTTAAAAGGTTTGAACTCCTTGGTGTTCATCACTGCTGAAGTCTAATTTTGCATCTGCAACTGTTTTTTTCCGAGTGGCGACATTTTCAGCATGGTTGTTTTTGTGGTGGGGAGATGAGCAGGCGGTGGGGGGTAAAAATGGAGACGAGGGATAAAATAAATAAGTGACAGGCAGAGAGAGGGAGAGAGAGAGAGAGAGAGAGAGAGAGAGAGAGAGGAGGGAGGGAGCCAAAAAGATTTTACATCTACCATCTTTATACCCAACGGATTCTCTCTAATGAGCTTCTCCGTTTGCCTCCACTTCGCCTCCTCCTCCTCCTCCTCCTCCTCCTCCTCCTCCTCCTCCTCCTCCTCCTCCTCCTCCTCCTCCTCCTCCTCCTCCGCCTGCTCTGCTTTCTTCCCTCACGTTTCGCTCTTTCCATATTGTTTTTCTTTCCTTCCACAGTTTCAAAGAGGTTTTAAAACTCTTCTTACAAAGTCAAACACACACACACACACTCCCACGCACACACAATCCCTTCTCAATCTGAAGGGCGTTTGTGAAATCATCATCTTCATCCTGGATTTATTTGGTACGCTCTAATGGCCGACTTAGCCAGCCTGCCAGCCAGCCTCGTACCTACCCACAATCCTCTGCACCCAGCACCTTACTGCATAGCCGTCACAGAGAAGAAGATTATGTGACAGTTGGCAGCATTCAGGCAATCACGGTGATGGCTCTTTCATGTTTGTTTTTTCCTCAGCCGCTCTGGTTTAACATTTTTGCATTTCTGGTGTCTCCCTTTTTGTTTTATGTTTTTCTCCTTGAAGAGCTTTATATCTTTTAGGAGAAACATTGCCACGGAGGAGAGGAGAGGAGAGGAGAGGAGAGGAGAGGTTTTTTTTGGTTTTTAAAGTCCCTTTATTGGACCATTTCCAGATAAGATTTACAGTCACAGAAAATCAACAGACACAAACAAAGAAAAAGAAACCAAAAAAACTAAACAAACATTAAAAACCAAATACTATCAATACAAACTTTGTGCTTTTTTCCAATCAAAAATGAACCACCAACTCTCCCTCCTCCCCAACAGAGCATAACACTCCCCTCACAGCCCACAAACCACTAAAAAACAGCAAATTGTCCATCATTTTGTAGTAAGCGTGTTCCACCCTCAACCGGGCCTGGACCAGACCTTCCAGCACCGGTACTGGCTCCACACTTCCAGCTCCCTGAGTCCGGTTCCTGCGTGTAAGCCAGATGGCCAGTTTTGCCGTTGCAAACAAAAAATTCAGTAAAATGTGAACTGTCCTTTTGTGCTTTGTGTATTTGGGACCAAAAATGAACAAGTCCAAAGAAAAAACCTCTCCAAAACCCTGCACCCACCTTTTAAGAACACCCAACAGATCTGCCAACCGAGGACATTGGACAAACAAATGTGCTAAAGTTTCCACCTCGTGACAAAACATACATCCCTCCCCTAGCTCGGGATCGATGTGCGCTCTGTATCTGTTCGTAGCTATAGCCCCATGCACAATCCTCCATTGGAGGTCGGCTGCCCGCTTTTCAACGGGCAGCTTGTACAGGGAACGCCAACTGCCTTTCGGGGAAACCTCCGGACCAAAAACTCAGTCCACCTCGACTCCTTCAGCTCAGCCAAAAACCGTATGTTCAGGACCTTTATGCAGGTATAATATAACTCTTTCTTCCCCGCATCTTGAAACTTGCCCAATTGAGGGGTTGAGAAAGACAGTAGCTGACCCGCCTCCTCCTGCCATCCCCCCACAGATGGGGTAATGGTCAGAGAGGGGAAACTGTACTCCCATCCGTCACTCCACTGCTCACACAGGGACCGATTCTCTACCAGAGTTTGCTGAGGTGATCCCAGGGCAGCACAAACTTCTTTCACCACCCTGTCGATCAACCTACTGGAGGTGATGTTGCTCATCACTCTCAGCACATCAACAGAGATTGCCGTCATCTTCATCAGGTGACCCAATTTAGTACACCCAGCCTCTCTGAGACTGGCCCTCAGGCTGGCTGACTGCAATGTTCGAGTCCTCAGGAAGTTGTTGAAAAACAAAGGTTCTTCAAAAAGCCACATTCCTGGAGTTTCTTTTACATCCCGAGAATATTGGAGTACCTGCCACGCCTGCAGCACAGAGTTGTAGAACGATGTCAACCCATTAAGGTCCATCTCCTCGGTTCTTAAGAGGAAAAGCTGTTTATCGTATCCCAGACGCCCAGCTCTCCTCAGCAGCAGTCGGGCTGTGTCCAGCCAGCTGGGGCCACACTTATACAATAGTTTTTGAGCAGTCTGGAGTCTAAAGGAGGCAATTTTTGATTGAATATCCACCAGCCCCTGCCCCCCTTCAGCTACAGGCAAATATAAAACTGCTGCCCGAACCCAGTGTCGCCCCGACCAGAAGAAATCCACGATAGTTCTCTCTCTGAACGTCCTCCATCAGGCCTCTTGGTGGCACGATGGCAATAAGCTTATGCCAAAGGGTCGAGGCAACCAAATTGTTGGCAACCAGAACTCTTCCCCTATTCGACAGCTGGGGTAGCAACCATGTCCATCTAGACAACCGAGCGCACACATTCTCCTTCACTCCCTCCCAGTTCTTTTTAACAAAACCCTCAGATCCCAAAAACACTCCCAAAACTTTCAACCCTTCCTTCCCCACTCAAGTCCCCCTGGCAGACTGGGCACGGCTTTTCCTCTCCATTGCCCTACTAACAAGGCCTCACTCTTAGCCCAGTTCACCCGTGCAGATGTGGCCCTCTCATACAGGGATAAAGCATCCTGTAAACACTGAACATCTGTCTGGCTGCAGACAAAAATATTGACATCATCTGCATAGGCTGAAACAACAAGGGGCGCTCAACGCCCAAGGACCCAGGCAGGAGAACACCACTAAGTCGAGCCCTCATCCTGCACAGTAGAGGTTCGATTGCTAAAGTATATAGCTGTCCCGAAATAGGGCAACCCTGTCTTATCCCCTCTGCACAGGAACGGGCCGACTCAGCCCAGCCCCGTCTTCACCAAACACTGTGCACCATTGTACAACAAACCAACCCAAGACAGAAACCCATCACCAAAACCAAATGCTTTAAGTGCAGAAAACAAATAAGAGTGATCCACCTTATCGAAAGCTTTTTCCTGGTCCAAAGAGACAATACCAACATCTAGATTATATAGTTTACACACATCGAGAATGTCCCGAACACAGAAAATATTGTCCATAATCGATCTATCTGGAACACAATAGGTTTGGTCCGAGTGTACAATTAGTTCCAGGACAACCTTCAACCGGTTTGATAATGCTCTGGAAAGTACCTTATAATCCGTACAGAGGAGGGAAACTGGGCGCCAGTTCTTAAGTAACGCCAGATCACCTTTTTTGGGCAGCAATGACAACACTGCTCGCTGACAAGAAACAGGAAGAAAACCTGTTGTAATCCCTCCATAAAAACCTCGTGAAGGTCTGGTCCAATAGTATTCCAGAACTGTTTATAAAAATCTGTGGAGAGACCATCTATCCCCGGTGCCTTTCCTGTAGCCATCTGGTTGACTGCAGTTTTCAGCTCCTCCAGAGTTAGCTCGCAGTCCAAAGCAGCTTTCTCGTCCAGACTGAGCTGAGGAAGACCCTCCAGCAGCTCCTCACGACTCTGCATGCTGCACTGTTGGGCCCCAAAGAGGTCAGCATAGAACACCATCGCATGGCTCCTCATCTCCCCAGGACTGGTGGTTACTCTACCTCCTGGAAGCTGAAGGCATGTCATTTGCTTCCTCTGAGCCACAGATCTCTCCAAATTAAAAAGAAGGAGCTTGGGGCATCCATGTCCTTTAACTGGAGGAAACGACACCTGATAAGGGCTCCCTTCACTCTCTCATTCAGAAAAGAGCTCAATTCCAGTTTTTTCTTTTTTAACACCTGCCCTAAAGAAGGGTCAGAGTCCCTATTTAAAACCTCCTCAATACTGCTGATGCTGGCTTCAAGTTTCATGACCTCTGCATTAATCTTAGCAGTGGAATGGGAGGTGTATTGTTGACAAAAACCCGAACTTGGGCCTTGCCAACGTCCCACCACTGCGTCAAAGACTTAAAATCTGCTTTTTTATTTTTCCAGCACTTCCAAAAATGCTCGAAAGTTTCACAGAACTTGCTGTCTTGTAAAAGTTTGTTATTAAAATGCCAGTAGGACTTTACCCTCTCACCTGGCGAGACAATCAAATCTATAAAAACAAAGTGATGATCCGTGAAGCCAACAGGGGTTATTCTACTGTGGACCAGTCTAGAGCTAAGGTTTAGTGAAATATAAATCCTGTCAAGTCTGACTGCACTCACCCTATTATTAATCACCCTCACCCAAGTGTACTGTCGGGATTGTGGATGTTTCACCCTCCATGTATCTACCAAATCCAGCTGGTTAATGGTGCTATTCAAACTCTGGGCTGAATGTGGGTGAGGTTCCTCGCCTATCCTGTCCACAGTGAAGTCAGGAGTACAGTTAAAATCGCCACCAACAATAAGCTGATCCTGATGGTACTTATTTAATTCAATTCTTAACTGAGTGAAAAATATCACTCTTTCTGCTCCCTGATTAGGGGCGTATACATTAACAAACCAAAAACCAGAACCCTCTATCTCTGCCCTGACAACCAGCAGGCGTCCCTTTACCACTTGATTGGAGGATATGATGGTTGCATTCGCTGCTGCCTTAAACAGGACAGCAACTCCTGCACTAACATTAGTGCCATGGCTAAGAAACATAGGGACCCTCCCACCATAAACCCCAATCTGTCTCTACTGCTGGATCAGAATGTGTTTCCTGCAAAACAGCACATCAATCCTTTTCTGACTAGAAACCTCAGAAATTAAAGCCCTCTTCTGCCTGTCTCTCCCACCATTGATATTAAGAGATCCTATTTTTAGGCTCCTCATAGAAAAGTCAGAAAAAAGAAACAGACAAGTTGAGACAAGCAGAGAACAATATAAAGAGGAAAAAAAATTAAGTGTCATGATCATTGGAAGTTCTTATTCTTTTTGAGGTTCTACGTCCTTTTTCCTTTCTTAAAGTTGTAATGTGCTTTTTGAGGCGATAGCGTTTCTTTTTATCCAACAGGTCAAAACCAACAAGTCTTTTCAGTACAGCAACAGACTTGATAAACTTTTCTGTGTCTTTGAAATAATCGGTTACTTTCACAGATCTTTTAAAAGTTTCATTCAAAAAAACGATCAATTTCCTCCAATGAATACAGATCTGTGCTCAGATTAATTTCTCCAATAGACACAGTATCAGACTCTGAATCAAACTCCATGTCATCACTAGCACATGATGCCTGACTACTGAACAGGCCTACCCCTGTTCACCAGAGGGGATCCCAGTGTGATCTCTGGTGAGACTTGTGGAAGCTACTTCCCCAGTAATCCCTGACTGTGACTGCGCTGTAGCACCTACACACTCCGAATGACTCTCTACTTGGGGGGGAACCTGCTGCTGCTCAGACTGGCTCTGCTTCTCCACATTACCTTCCTTAACTTCACCGCCGGCTGCATCTGCAACGCCGCGACCTGCCGCCACGCCCCCAGCATCAGCTGCTCCAGCCACATCGGACCCGTCACCGGGCGCAACATCATCCGCCCCCGGGCCGCCAGCCTCATCCGCGGCCGGGGTTTCAGGCGCCGCAGCCTCGCCAGCAGTCGGCGCCTGCGGTCTGTGGGACATGCAAAACGCTTGTGTCCCACATCCCCACACTCAAAACATTTCAACTGTCCAGAGCTTGCATACACCATATAAGAGCCTTGACCATGCTTCACTCTGAAGGACACCTCCAGCGTCTGTGTGGGCGAGTCCAGGAACATGAACACCTGCCGCCTCAGAGACTGCACATGTCGCAGTTTGGGATCCTTGCATCCTAAAGTCACCGTTTTAAATCCACTCGCAAACTTTCCAAACCTCTGAAGTTCATTCCCCAACAACTCGTCGGGTATGAACGGAGGAACACCAGATACGGTAATCCGCGTGGAGGGAACCGATAAAGGGGAAACCTGCACAAAGCTGTCTCTGATAAACACTCCGCTCTCAATCAGCTGATTCACAAGCTGCTCATCCTTCATAAACACCACCACTGCTTTGTTCATTCTGGATGCAAAAGACAAGTTGTCATGGCCTACCTGTTCACCAACCGCCAACAGCACCTCCTCCACGGTAACATTACTCTCCGGGGGAGCTATCCTCACGCCCTGCCGGAGACTCGGAGGTGGCGTCTCAAAGGACGCCATTCCTCCCGAAAAAAACACTCGGCCGAAACCCCGAATCCTCAGCAAACACTCCACAAAAAAATTAAAGAATTAAAGAAACTTACCTGATCATGCACCAAAAGACAGATTGAAGACACAGTCAGAAAATCCGAAAAAACAGGGACAGAAACAGTTTGAAACTCCGCGCCACTCGCACCTCCGCCACCACCACTCACACTCACCGGAAACGGAGAGGAGAGGAGAGGAGAGGAGAAGAGAGGAGAGGAGAGAAGAGGAGAGGAGAGGAGAGGAGAGGAGAGGAGAGGAGAGGAGAGGAGAGAAGAGGAGAGGAGGGTTTGGCATCCATCCAGCTGCTGACTAGAACGTCCTGTTGCTGCAGCTGCTGGGCCCAGGTCGAAGGTGAAAGCCAATCTCCTGTTCATGAATACACTGGAGGAGGAGCAGGGATGGGAAGTGTTGACTTCAGCAGGGATGGCGGCTTAGCAGATAAGTCCAAATCAATGTCAACAGTGGGGTGATTTGATTCTGGAGCAGTTTGGAACAAGTTCAGGGTTTGACTATTGGTGGGGGTTTATGAATGCCAAAACTGCTAACAGTTCATACTTTGAGTTAGGGCTGCGCAATTAAACAGAATTTTAATCAGGATTACAATTTTGGCTACCAACGATCACAAAAACCATTAGCCTGCACGTTACGTTTTGCCGATAACCTCTTTTTTGTCTTGTGTCCTGAATGAAAAGAAAAGTTAAAACGGGCAAAAGTCTTAAGGGAAATTTCACAGTTTAAGGTGTTTTTACTGTCGATTTGTTTCGCTGTTTCCCTGTTTTTTAGCTTCAATGATGCAACATCTTTCCAAAAGACAATGAGTAATCGTGTTAAATAATCGTGATTTCAATATTGACCAAAATAATTCTGACTATGATTTATTCCATAATCGAGCAGCCCTACTTGGAGTGGACAAATCTTAAAATGGGACAAAGGCATTCATTGTTTTTTTACTGGAACAGCCTGGGACCCTAAACCCCAGACTTAGGATTCTTTTAGGGTTAACAGCTCTTTATCAGCCTCATCCAGTCGGCCCACAATGCATCTCTGCTCGTCATGTCCTGACGAGGTTCGCCTGGCGTAGTCTTGGGGGTCGATATTTGGTCAGTGGGAGGAGATCTAAATGACTTTGCAGACGCCTAGTCAGAGCCGTGTAGCAAATTCAATTCTAATTTCAAACATAGCGCAGCTTGTCATCATTATCTACCTGCCCAGGGACCACGGGCAGAACATAGCAATTGTGCTAAAGGTTAATGTTAAATTATACACTGTTCCTGTCTAGATAAAATGACATTACATTAGAGAACGTTTCATTCATTGTATGCAGCCGTACTCGCTACATCTACTTCTGTGGCCGTGCTGCTCTTCACCCTGAAACAGCATAACTTCCTAATGCTGGCTCCTTTTGTCCAATGAACCTCATACTTTGATGAGTGAACATACCAGACCATTAATAATTTCTTCAACATCATCTTAACAACTCCATTTAGCTCACTGATTGGTCCAGCGTCCCACTGCCTGGCTCAGATGATTGTCATTGGATGTTTTCTACAAAAATAAACAATCTCCAACCCAGTGGTAGGGCAATATAAATGGATAATCAGTCAAATGTACAGAAAAACATCATCATTTTAAGTCATGGCAGTTATTGTTTGAATCTATAAAGGAGAAAAAAAAATGCTCCTCTTCTCCTCTGAGAATAGCATGATCAACATAAGTTTTATAAGGCCTCCACTTTGCAAGTAACCCATTTCTTTATTGTCATCATGTTGAGAAGCAAGTGAAGAGAAAATATTAAAATCTTACAAGTGAATTAAGTCTCTGATGGAGAATACAGTAGTTGCCTAACAAAGTATTTCCATTGTCCTGAAGTTGACCTGTTGTTCTCACAGCCTGTAAGCAGACAGACAGCGAGGCAGAGGGGGCGTGTGTGTGTGTGTGTGTGTGTGTGTGTGTGTGTGTGTGTGTGTGTGTGTGTGTGTGTGTGTTGCATAGACAAGTAGTAAAGATGAGCTAACAGGGTGCTGAGGCCACCGGAGTATGGAAAACTAAGAGAACGATGTCTCATTTAACAAACGAGGCAGCAAGTAAACAGTTAACAACCATGACACACACACACACACACACACACACACACACACACACACACACACACACACACACACACACACACACACACACACACACACACTGTGAACCCAGATTTAGTTGTAATTAAACTTTTATTCTTTCATGTTTTGTTAAAAAAACATATTCTTTACTAAATCACATTAGGTGATTGTAATAATCAGTATAAAGTAATAAAAAGTATGCAGTGCACAGATCATATTAAGCAGAGATAACTAAGGAGGTTAAATTTCTGTATGGGAGGGGCGGGGTCATTAAAAGTTTTATGCGCTGAAACGACGCAAAGGCTCATCGGAAAAAAATGTATGTTCTGAACAGGTTCTGTCCTAGTTAAAGTGTGTTTTAATAATTTTCTGTCAATGTTTAGGGTGTGCATGTATGATATCTGGGTTTTAGTTTTGTGTGGTCGATTTAGTAGCCGAGGAGGACACGCAGGATTAAAAACAACATGATGGACTTTTCAGAAGAGGTAACTACCGTCACACAATTTTCAGGACGCGAAAGTGGCCGGACGACACAATCTTCTGAGAAACACAGAGAGAGCTGTGTGGAGCTGATGGTCTTAATTAGCTTTGTAGCAACTCATTTGGCAATGGCTTGAATGTAATGGACATTTATTAATACTAAAAATCTACGCATCAAAGCTTTAAGATGGTTTATAAGCACACAGGTTTCCATGCAATTTTCCAGTAAAGTCAACTAATATGGGATAACAGTGCACACACACACACACACGCACAGTATGTTGCAGTAGTTTGTCAGGGTTTAGTCTTGACGTGCAGATGTATTAACACACAGCTTCAGCCCGCTGCATCTCTGGCGTCTCCCCTTTCCGTGTTCTAATTTCATGAAACACAAATCTGAGCAGAAAACAGCAAAATTTTGAGCGCTGACGGAAAAAGATTCTTCTGTTTACTCAAAGCTGGAAGTGTCTCACTGGTGAAGACGTTGTGTGATAAATAGCAATCAAAATGAATTTGTTGAATAATTAGTGGTGCAGGCTTGACATAATGAATCGTTCAGTTCCATTAGTACACACTCTCAAAAAAACTTTTCACCTTCAGATAAAATATCGCCACCAAGAGATGAATTTGTGGGATTAAATCAGAGTTGTATTTATGTTTTCATATGAAACTTTTGCTTGTGCATCATCCCATTTGTGCAACAAATGTACCTACAGGTACAAATAAAGTAACTTGAACCTGAAAGAGTAACAATAAAATCTGTAAATACATTTAAATTGCAATAAAAGCTTGCATGCCGAAGAGAAGAAAAAGATCCACACATACGTACATATTTTAAATCGTGTGAAATAAGATTTTTAAACTGCGCCTGTATGCACCTATCTTTCCCGTATTCATCTTTTATTTTCACATATTCTAGCAATTATTGCTAGTGTTTGAAAATGTTTTCTAATCGGTCAAAGAAACTTAACCTCGATTTAATCCCATATTTGTAACCTGTTCCATACTAATAAGTCAAACACTCTTCTCTTTTTTTCTCTAGCTTTTCTTCATCTCCCATCACTTCGTCATTCCTCTATCCTTCCATTTTTCCTTCCTTTCTTCTTCTGTCTCTCACTATATCCATACATATCTTTCAGTGTTGTCATTGGAGGACAACACACACACACACACACACACACACATGCATGCACACACACACACACACACGCATGGACACAGACGCAAAGACACTCATAAATTCATAATTTCACTTGTACTTAATACTCATACTAAAAAGGTGCATACCACACAATCCCGCAAAGATAAACAAACACAAAACAATACACACATGTTCTCTGAGATGTATGTGCACACCTACATGTAAACACATACACACACAGCAAGTTGAGGACAACGGACAACTGTTGAGGCTGCAGAAGTTTGAACTTTGAAGTCTTAAGCAGGGGACTTAAGCTTAATCTGCCTCCTCCTGATCCACAGGCTTAGTCGCCCCTCTCTCCCTCTCTGCCTCTACCTCGCTCTCTCTCTCTCTCTCTGTCTCTCCCTCATCAACCTGTCATCCTTCTTTTTCCGTCTCTTTTTTTTCTTTTATCCCGACCCGTCCAGGAGCCCAAAACCCCCCCTCTGCAGGTTATAAATAACTGCAGGACAGAAGAGCCGGGGTACAATGACTGACAGCGAGGGGACATAGTGTGAACTTGGATATGAACATTCATGTATACAGGCACACACACTTGTATAGGCTTTATAGTGCTATACGACATGCTCTAACATGCATAACGATTTCCGGGCTTTTTTTCTGACTCCTAACCAGGATTTGGGAGCATTTTGTTTCTGGTATGCAAACAATACAAATATGAACACACAATATGTATTCTATGTGCATATAGACACACATGGGAAAGGTTGGAGCTGGCTCATGTCCTGTAATGTTGCAGTTTGAGTGACCTCCTGAGCAGATTTTCCTCTCCTGAGAGACATTAAACTTGACATCATGTACACACACACACACACACACACACCCTACACACACACACACATGGAACATGTACATTATTTTTCTTGCCCTAATGGGGTAACGTGCAAACGAGGCCATAGATGCAACTCAAGTTAAACACATTATTTAAAAAAAGAAAACATTTGTGGTTCGGTGATAAAAAAATATAACTGCTGGAGTCATTAAAAAAAATGCTCCTGATTTGTAGATAAAATTGAACTGTCACAACCTGGCTCAAAAGTATGTGACAAAAGAGGGAACCCACACAAACGGGCAGTTGCCACTTCAGACCATGAATCTCTCTTTTTTTTTGGAAACTGTTAAACATTGGGAGTGTGTTTCTGCTTGTTCCATCATTACATGCGTGCAGCCAAGACTTGCTTAAACCCACAGGCCCCAAAGTTTCCAGAGATACCAAACATGTCCTGCTGAATTTTGGGAATGAATGCAAATGATGCATATTACATCTAGAATATTTCCATTTGTATGAATGTGAAGTAAACAGCAAGTATTGCAGGAGAGTTTTCTCTTTAAACAGATGTACAAGGAGCGAAGGTCTGTAGCTCCTTACACTGTGTGTCAAAATAAAAAGATAAAAAGATTAATCTGTAGAGTACACCGTGTGGCAGGTACTTACACATTATGTAAAAACATATTAAACGTTCTCATTGAGAGACACAAAATCAGTGTGTGGAATGTCAGATAATACAATTTCCTTTCTTACTTCCTTCCTTTAACCCTTGTGTCCTTAGTGTTTATACCTCTCCTCTCCTCTGTCCATTTTTCTGTGTGATGTTCACGTGTGCGAGTTACAGCAGAGATAATATAATGCAGGCGCTCAATCATGACTGTTTGAGCAGATAAGAGACACACAACAGAGGGTGCGTTATTCTGCTGACTCAGCAGTGAGGCGGAGACTGCAAATCACAGAACTGACGGCAAGATGAAATGTTACGTAAGAGGGTAAGAAAGCAGCAGACTTTAAACGACTGCTCAGGTGTGTAAAAACCTGATCGCAAGTTAACAGAATACAGTACAGAAAAGACGCATTGTCACTGCACACTCTTGTTAAAGAAAGACAAAATAACACTCCACAATGACAAGTGGACTGTATGTTTTTGTAGTTCAACACAGCAGACAGAGTGGTGAGTCTTGTGTGAGGAACCGATCGGCGGATCACGTCATTTTCAGCAGTCAGATTTGATGAAATGCTATCAAACCCCAACTTTATTCTTTAATTCCTTCACTGATCACCAACAACACAGAACTTGTCCTGACTGATCGCTGCGTTTGACTCATTTTTCAGCGGAAACTGAATCGGTTCTCTCTCTCGCCAGCAAAGCGTGGAGTATTACACTCCCTCCTCTTCATCATCTGGCACAAAATGAGTCAGACTCTACGTTTTCCTGACATTTACGGTGAACTTCCTGGTGCTTGGAGGCAATAACAGGAAGTAGGAAACAGGTGTTCATGCTGGAGTTGGAAGTTCACAGGAAAAGGCCTCTCTCTCTCTCCTGCAGGAAGTGGCAGGGGGGGAGCGGCCAGGAAAACAGCCAGATGAGAGTCGATGAGTGTAAGTGCTCGTAGGCCTATGTGCTGCTGCAGTTTTCAGTCTGAATAAAGGCCATGCCGAGCCAAAAATAGCCCCAGAATAATACCACAACAAAACCACAAGCCATTTACAGCTGATCTCACAGGGGACACAGCTCCGGCTCTGCAGCTCACTTCCAAACACCATAATGCAACAATAACAGAAGAGAGGGCATGTTTTACTGCCAATATGAATACAATATTGATGCAGTAAGTAGGTGATGCCTTGCTACATTACACATAAACACGTTAAGGGAGGTCTCCAGAGTTCTTTGGCTTTTATGTCACGACCGCTGGTGTTTGTCTGTTGCTTTTCTTAAAAAACTGAATTTACTGTACACCAAAACAGCAGCACTTTAAACAGGGATGATCACAACGAGTTAGGTTACCTGAAACTCTTACTGTACAAAACATGGACCTGGTGTCTGTGACATCATCCACAGGTTACAATTTTTGGGTTCATTGCTGGCCCCCAACTTGTCCGTTGTTTGAAGTCAGAATAGAGAAGTCTCAAAGATCAAGAGCATACTTATGTTCATAATAATGTCTGTATAAATTTACATCTAAAGTTAGCTAACATTAGCTACCATAAGCTACTTGTCATACCAGACCAAGTGAGGTGAAATTAGTTATTGAGATCCAATATTTTATATAAATAAGTACGCATTTGTGTCTGACACTCAACATCTTGTGGCCATTAGAATATCTGAAGAACATTTCCATATTGGCTTCAGGTCTTAGGGACAAACACACAAACAAATTAGCTTACTGTATGCTATAGAAATGTGTTGAATTAGTATTTTAAGTGAATATTTTATGTATCTGTCAGTATACCACAATACAAATAAGAACTTAGCAATCAAACAACTACCTAAAGTCCAAGGTAAAAGTGCATTATGGGACACCGAAGTCCAGTTTCATTTAGTACTGTACCATTGCCATATAACAGAGTAAAAACAGCCCCTAACTCAGTTTAAAGTACTGAAAAAAAAATCCTTTGTTGACATTTTGTGTATCAATCGAATTGTGAAATTCTAATTTGAAGTGTAACATTATAGTCCATGTTGCAGTGTGAACACAGTGGTGTGATGTTGTTTTACAAGAGCATACTTTGGGGGGGGGGGGGGGTGGGGTGGAAACAAAAGCAAACAATAATAATAAATAATACAAGTAATAAAATCCCTCAATAAATTCTCTCTGTCCGTATGTCATGTCAGACCTCATTAGAGCCGGTAGAAGAATTTATTCAGCTCATAAATCTTCTTCGTCGCTGGACTGTTGTCCTGTTATGCGGCCTTGAGGACGCGGTGTGCCGCCGCTGCTCTGTTTCTTTCTCTCAGCAGCTGCTTCTTCCAGCAAAGCTCTCTGTCACTCAACAGCTGTCGGCTAACAAGAGTTCAGATCTGCTTCCAGCTTTCAGTCACCCACTCAGACGGCCAGACTTTGGTTTTTGGCTCAGCTTGTCCTCTCTCTCTCTCTCTCTCTCTCTCTCTCTCTCTCTCTCTCTCTCTCTCTCTTTTATCTCTCTCTCCGTCTATCTGTCTTTATGTCATCATCTTCCACACTCTCTGTCTCTCCATCTTCCCCCCAGTCTATCGTTCCAACTCTGCTTCTTTTTCACAACATCACAAACACATATTTTCTCTCTCTCTCTCTCTCTCTCTCTCTCTCTCTCTCTCTCTCTCTCTTACCCACTTTTATTCTCTCGCCCAGTCCCAGGGGTTAACCAGTAAGGCCAACACCACATGCTACAACAGCCGCACTCTTGACAAGAAGAAGACATTTTATACACAACACGAAATAGTAGACAATCGACGGCTGCACCGCACCCGACACCATTCATCTTTCAGGGGCACACGTGTATGATGGCATGTATTTCAACATGTGTGTGTGTGTGTGTGTGTGTATGTGTGTGTGCGTGCGTGCTTGCGTGTGTGTGTGTGTGTGTGTGTGTTCCTTTGTTCAATTACCCATCCCTGCATTACTGGACTGTTTTCCACTTCTTTTAGTTAGGTAATATGTGCAGTTTATATTAAAATGTTACTTTTACGTTCTAATTTTCTTCCTTTCATTCTGTTAAATTGTCTTATGTAAATATAGGCTTAGGGTTAGGGTGTGTGTAAGGGTTAACACATTTGGCAGCACTAGATTAGTGTCTGTACAGTACTGCAGCATGTTGCTGAAGCAGGAAAACAAAAGTATTTAAACGACATAAATTGAATTTAGATGTAACAAGTTACTTTTTGAGGTTGTGTCATTAAATGTGTTGATAATTATCTTATTATTATATTTCTTTCAGAAATGTTGATGTATATATGCTTATGGTTGCATTAGCTCAAATACAACATTTTATGAACATTTTTCTGTTTTCCTCAAATACACAAAACTTTGGGGTTTTTGCTAGAACTTGAAATCGGTTTCTTTGGGTTTGATCGATGCTCGGCTGCATTAACTGTCTTGGAGAGGTCGGGGCATCTGTGTGTCCAGCGGGGTTAGTGTTGGTGGAGGAGGTTATTTTGGTGTGGGGGTTTCTTTTTTGTGCCTATAAACATGTGTGCATCTGTGTGTCGTCAAATGCTGCACAAATCCATTTAGTCGCCTCTCCGACATGGTATAAATAGACTAAAGAGTAACAGGGGGATTCACCCTCTATTATGAGTGTCTAAATATCAGCAGCTATTAGCCTGCTCGTCTCCCCGCGGCTGCTCGCCTCGTTCAAAACAGCATTACTCAACTGTCAGTCAGCCTAAGGCTCAGACGCTCATGAGCAGAAGATACAAACTGAATAAGGTAAAAAACACATGTTGAGGGTGGTACTTTTAGTTCTGTTAAGGGAAAAGTTCGCCTTTTTTGTACGTCTGCGTACGTATACGCTTCCTGGCTGAGAGATAGATGAAAAGAGTAATATCATTCTCAAATGAAGCTACCGCGAGCAGCTGGATAGCTTAGCTAAAACTAAGAAAGAAAACAGAGCCATAATCTACCTACCAGCACCTGTACAGCTCAATAATTTATAAAAAAATTATAAAAGTTATATCCCATATGTTAAATCTGTGTAAGGGTAAAACAACAATTCACCATGTTACAGGGGTGATGTGCTGCACACATCTTCTGGCTCTGAGCAGTGGGCTAACTTCTTGGATTTTCCACTGGTTGCCAGGCAACTACAACCAGAGTTTTGTGTGGAGAAACTTAACTGATCTGCACAGAGACCTGGCTGAGGTGGTTGAGCCACACTTATGGGATGACCTGCAGTGCCGATTACAAGCCAGTCCTCGTCGGCCAAGAACGGCGATCGACCTCACTGAAGCTCTTGTGGTTGAATGGGATTCTCAGGAAGGCGATGTGAAACAATTCCCTAAAGCTGTAATATTTGGGGGTGCACATACTTTTGGCCATACCATCCCAGCCTGACAAGAATAAAATGTAGAGAATTTTCTTGGGCATTAAAATCAGAACGAGACGAGACTTTGCAGACACAAATGAACAAGACACCATACAGTATGTGCAAATACAAATCATTACTGTTTTCAGCGTGAGCCTTAAAAAGCCTGTTCGAGTTTAACTCTGCAGAGCATGTGTGGGCTGGAGGATTGAGTGGAGAGTATCTCTCTCTGTGTGTGTGTGTGTGTGTGTGTGTGTGTGTGTGTGTGTGTGTGTGTGTGTGTACCAGGGTATTGATTAATTATGCATAAAACTCTCCTCATAACTGCACCTTAGAATTGTGTACTCTGCAAAAAAAAACTATCTCTAGGGGCTGTGTGTGTGTGTGTGTGTGTGTGTGTGTGTGTGTGTGTGTGTGTGTGTGTGTGTGTGTGTGTGTGTGTGTGTGTGTGTGTGTGTCATGCGAGTGTGTGAGCGTACACAAGTCGGATAACTATAATTATTCACAACTAAGGCATTGCCATCCTTCCTCTCCCCCGCTGCCAAATTCTGCTTATGACAGAGAATGAAAAATCTCAGCAGGAGAGAACATACGCAACACTAATGCAACACCAGAGCTCAGATATGAGGAGGAAACACAGAAACTTCTGGCGACATATAAAAATGTTTTCACTTTCATTAGAATTTTTCACTCTGCAGCATACGCCATCTTTTCATTTTATGTAATGCGAGTGTAACTGTGTGTGTGTGTGTGTGTGTGTGTGCGTGCGTGCCCACAGGCCTGGTCAAATGCATCGTCTAGCAGGTCTGAACAGTCAATAGAGGGAAACAATGCCAGACCTGATTAATCAATAGGGAGCAATCATGAAGAGAGAATGATGATAATCACTTAAACAGATTGGGATCATAATCAATGGCTGCACTAATTGTCCTCCATTACACAGCTGGTATTGGCACCCACATTTAGCTGCACAATCAGCAGTGAAATGAACTTCATGTGAACTAAATTAAACAAAGTTTCTGGACAAACACCAACTTTGTGAAATCATTCATCAAAAGTTTCTGCTGTCTTTGAAAACAGCTGAAACATGACGTGTGCAAAGACAGCTAGTGGAACATTAGCTGATGCTCAAAGGGTGGGACTTCGGCTCTCTATAATGTTTTAATTACATTACACAGCATTCAGATTTTTTTACTACACTACTACACTCATATGGGTTTTGATCTATATTGAAATCCTGATTATTTACCACATTATTCATAATTTTAGGGACAAAACATTGTTATTGCACCTTAACATTCAAATAAACAAAGCACTGCTGTCACTTCCATCTTGTGCTACATTACTACTACTACAACTGGTTGAATGGATGTTTAGGGTTCTGGTCCACGTGTGTGTGTGTGTGTGTGTGTGTGTGTGTGTGTGTGTGTGTGTGTGTGTGTGTGTGTGTGTGTGTGTGTGGTGTGGCAGCCAGCAATTCATGTCATATGTGGAGTTTAAACATTCATACCTCACACTCTGCATCCTGTCTGAGTGGATGTCATCTCTCTCTCTCTCTCTCTCTCTCTCTCTCTCTCTCTCTCTCTCTTCCCCCCTCTCTATTTGTTATCTTCTCTTCTCTTCTCTCCTTCCTCCCCACCCTTTTTCCTGTTTTCTTCCCATGTCTTCTTTTCTCCCTCGCCCTTTCTTTATGTCTCTTTTTTTCAAGTCGTGTCTCCCTGATGCTCCTTTCCCCCGTATTTTTTAATTGTTCATTCCCTTTCTCTCTCCTTCCGCCGTCTGTTTACATGGTCGCAGGTCGCTTTTCCTTTTTTCTGCCTCATTCACTTTCACTCAAACAGAAAATCACAACTCGACCACAGAAACGCACAGTTTGACGTTCCAAAGGCAAACACTTCTCTCACTCCCTTCCTCACACACCCCTTCAACCGAGGCACAGCTGGCACACACACACACACACACACACACACACACACACACACACACACACACGTTGTAGGGATAGCCTCAGTTGCTCTGGGTTTTCATGGAATAGAATAGAAGAGACAGTGGGACTGACCTGTTTGACGCGGTCGGGGTTGACGGTGGTCTGTGGCTGCAGGATGCTGACAGGCTCTGTCTTCTGGGTGCTCTGAGGCATCTCCCTCACCTTCTCAGCAATGAAGTCATGGACACCGTTCAGCGCCTCCACCGTCCCCTGGATCAGACACACCCGCTCTGTCGTCCCTGCACACACACCCACACAGACAAGACAGGTCAGTGCATGAGTTTAAACTGATGGCAATCCCTTTTTGGAGGACATACAAAGAGCTCATTGTAAGCAACAGGGGGAACAAATAATACCAGCATGTTTTCAACTGCTGAAATATTCACGAGTGCTTGTAAAGTCTTTTGTAACTCAGACAAATAATTGAATATTATTTATTTTCCAAATTGTTGTCACTTTGATGAATTAATGTGTTTCCTGTGTCCAGGCATGTCATGGAGCTGCTGCACTGCCAGAAATGAAGCATGAAGAATAATTCTGTACTTCTTTATCAACGTGCCAAGTGATTTATTCCATTCATGTTTTCTTATGTACAAATTCATAAAAATGTTTCCACAGGTTGACGGAAACTCCCGAAGGGGAGGGTAAAAGTTTGATGTTGTGATATGCTGTCCCAATTCTGATTTGAACACTCAGAATTTTCGATTTTCATCACTTGTATGTGCAGTTGAATGGAAATGAAATTACTCACACTTATTTTCAAAGAATAAAAACTGGGAGATAAGAAAATATACCAGGAAGCTCTAATGATCCCTGCTGGGAAATGACACTGCTGCAGCAGCAAGAAATAACAACAAAGAGAAAAAAACAACAACACTGAATTATCTAAAAATGTAACCGAAGTGGAGGAAAAGGAACATATATATATATATATATATATATATATATATATATATATATATACACTTCCTTTTCTTCCATAAACACAACGATTTTGGCCGTTACACAGTTGAACAAAAAACATGTCTAAATCAGACAGAGATAAAGCAGATGACACAAAGTCAGTCTGGAGTTAGCTCAAGCTAAATCTCATTCTGTAAATGAGGATGAGAAAGAAATAGTCATTCTTGACCTCACATGTAGAATGCAACATTCAGAAAAGATCAGAGTTCATATTCCCACTGCATCTACTCGTGAACATGTCAGTACCATTCAGTTTCCAGGACCTCGTCCAATCAGGAAATAAACTCCCCGCTCGCATGAAAAATAAAACATGCTGCTATGATTTCCAAACTTCTGCTTCGGTTTGGGCAGAAACATGTGTGTAAGCACTAACAACTGGATCTTTCAGATGTATATCAGCTCCAAATAAACTGGCTAAACCCTATTACACAAATCAAGGAGCCGTGGAGGTTCCTAGGATTTACGCTCCACTCCTTCAGCAGGAGAAACCTGGATTTATGTTCACCGAGAAAACACAGGAAATATGGGAAACATATGAGAGATCAGCTATATGTTGCATTTGCTAGTTTGAGTGTGTGTGCGTGTATGACTATTCTATACCGTATGTTGTAGCTTATTCTTACTTCTTGTTTCTGATTTTACCGAGGAAAAGTGCCCAGACACCCATTGTTTACATTACTGGAAACTAAGCGATGGAATTGGTGATCATTTATAAAGAGTGCAGTCTGTCTCTCTGCTTACATACATTTGAAATATGAAAAATCTGAAACACTAGGTTTTGACGTTTGCATCAACAAAAGATGAACAGTGTAGTCCTTTCAATACAAAGTCCCCAAATGTTTGAGGACTAAAAGGAATTGGTCATTCAAAAATAATAAAAAAAAAGGGCTACAAGCATTTCGATGTTCACACAATGTGCATGTGAACTTCCTAATCACATTTCCAGCCAGTGTTTAGAGGTTTAGATGTTGTTCTATGCATGTTCCAGGCAGCAGTTGGTTTCCATTCATCAGGTCTGTTTTAATTTCTGTCAAAATAATCGTTGTGTAGTAATGTAGTTTAAGTGCCGGTTGAATCAAAAAGTCTGTACTGCATTACCTCAATGATAGTGAGTCACTGTAAAGAATGCAATCGTACACGACTCCAGCAAGCTTAAACAGTGTGATCAATTGTTCTCATACTTACATAATGAATGAAACCAGTGGCCGCATGTCGCAAAATCATTAGCTGCGTTGTAAAATATATGTAACTTGTTGAATATGCAAAACCACAAGTGTGGCGCGAAACAGCTGGAATTCTGCGGTCCAACCTCAGATTGAGGGTTTCAAGCCAAAACAATGACAAAAGTCATTCGCTTCATGCTTTATGAGACCACTGTTTATGAAAAGGTTGCAGGTCAATTCTCTAAGAGAAATATTACATCAGTGTTGGATCCAGAGAGTAGGGCCAGTGTTGACAGACAGACAGACAGACAGACAGACAGACAGAAAATCTAGGCCAATGCAAAGCCTCTCAGTCCTCTTCAACTCAAAAACACACTGAAAGTAAATCTCAGTTTGGTTGTCTCTCTCTCGCTCTCTCTCTCTCACCCTTTTGGCATTTATCCTCTCTCTCTTTCTTTTCCCTTTCCATTTCACTCTCCCTCACTCTTCTTTCCTTCTTCCCTCTCTAACTTGCATTATCTACCTTTCCATTTCCTCCTCTTCCTCTCCCTCTTCCATCCCTCTCTCGCTTGAATCCAGCATTTAGTGGGATCTGCTCTTATCTCGGCTCAGCAGCGTGTCAGTTAACGCTTCCTGTCTCCTCCCTCTCCCTGCATTGTTGGACTGGCTCGGTTTGGCCCAGCTCGGCCCTCTGTGTCTGCACTGGAAGCAGAGGGATTGAGGGAATGAGGGATAAAAGCTGTACAGTATGTGTCTATGTGAAGGTTTGAAACTGATGGTACATGATTTCGTAAGGGCAGAGACTTCCAGAAGCCAAATTAAAGACCTTTTGTATGCCTGGAATTTGATTCCAGACCAGTTTAGCTCATACAATTCAACAACAACCAAAGCAGACTGAAGGGTCCAATTGAGTTATGAAAGTAAAAAGATACAGGGATACATAAAATTGATTGTCAGTGGAGGTCAAATACATGTTTTGCATTAATCAAAGTTTTGCACAAAAAAAACACAAATGGTGAAAATTTTCTTTCTCATGACTGAATTTAGGATATCTTTAATCATTTTAACGGCTTGAGGATTCATGCACACCCTGTAGACAAAGAGTTGAGTGTGTATGGGGTGGAAGTGTTGAAACAACAGAGGCTAAAAATAAAACACACACAGCACATTCAGGCATTTGCAACATTTGGCTACCTGGCTATGCTGGACCTCTGTAACGCCTGTTAGCATTACAGTCATATTAACTCTTATTCCTATTTTTACAGTCCGTTGACAACAGTGACAAACGTTCTCTGCTGACAGCAGCCGACAAATAACACAAACTAGATAGTTAGCATTAGATTAGATTAGAACGCTTTGCTGGTGAACATTTCAGCCTCATTCTGCATTTAATTCAGCATTAATGAGACACAGTGTGTGTGTGTGTGTGTGTGTGTGTGTGTGCGTGTGAGCTGATACTGAGGAAACTGGGCTTCGCCTCTTCCTGACAGCTGGTGCCCTCTGGGTAATCTGGACTTGTCCAATCACAAGCAAGGATTAGCAGGCCATTGTCTTGGCATGATTGTCTTTATTTGTAGCTTGTGATTTTGTGTGTGTGTGTGTGTGTGTGTGTGTGTGTGTGTGTGTGACGAGTGTGATTGTAGCAGTAAAGGCCACTCTGTCAGTGGAGATCATATTGTAGCCGCTGTACAGCTGTGCCGCTGCAGCAGAGACCTCATTTCATTACAACATATTTGCTTAAAGATCAATTAATATTCATATAATACAAAACGTGATTGAAACCTTATATCATGAGTACATTAAGGCAGTATTGTGGTACATCCAGGTGTTGCAGTGGTAACGTTCCTGCAGTATTTTACGTCAGCTTGCTGTCCTGATGTCTTCTTTATCACGCAGCAAACACACACAGACTCACAGTCACAGACGTGCACACCAAACCAGCGGCAACACAATAGAATTCACACATTCCTTAGGGATCGAGAATCAGCTCTGTTGGCAGTAACTTCAGTACTGGTCCCACTGGTGCAAGACATCACTGTGTGTGTGTGTGTGTGTGTGTGTGTGTGTGTGTGTGTGTGATGTGTGTGTGATTTTTGCATTTCCCCTTGTAAAATGAACATCATCATTATTTGACATTTTAACGGATGGAAGCTTTTTTCCAAGCTTCCAAGGTGCTGCAGCTGCTGAAGCAATATCTGTTCAGTGTTGTTAAGACTACTTTATATAACAAATTTATGAGACATGCTTAATGTGACTTGTGTAGAAACAGAACATAGCAGGCAGAACAACAATATATTGTATTCAGACAACTCGTTCCTTTTTTTCCACTGCAGGAAAACAACAAACAACAACAAACAACAACAAACAACAACAAAAGTAGTCATGGGTTTTGCTTTACTCTAATTTACTTCTTTTTTTTTTATTCTAGCCCTGATTTGTCAAGAAAATGTGCGGTTACATTGCAACAAGGATTACTACAATGAACACAAAACTAGAACTGCTTTTGCAACAACAACAACAACAACAACAACAGCAGGCCGATACTACTGAAATGTGCATTTCAAATAACCATGTTAAAGTCCTGATAGACATTTTTGGGAAGGAAATAGAAAAAAGGGAAACAAACAAACTAGAGTTTATAACAGTGTTTGGGGAAAATTGAAGATGCTCTACAGGGCTACATGATATAAGGAAACAACACAACAATGAAACAAGATTCTTAACAAAATGAATGGCCACAGCATACAATGTGGATCAAACTACAAAAGAGTCCCGGTTTGTAAAAGATAGTGAAAAAAATGCAAAGAAATGAGCTCCAAAGTCTCACACGTTTTTGAATATGGTAATGCTAATTTTCAGGTCAAAATGTTGTTCAGTTTCTGAGAGGAAACGCCTACGATGGTGCCAGTAAGGGACTTATAATGGGAGGCGTTAAACTTCCACTGAATCACAGATATCAATCAAATCTATTCAGTCGTGTTACTGTGATACAGCTTCGGTAATTACCAGGCAAATGTTTAATAAATACAGCTTACTGTATACGCTGCTGCTACTGATGCGGTTTGCAGTGTCACGCTGGACAAAGCTGCAGCGATGAGTACAAAAAGTACAAGAGGTTCAATTACTGGAGCTTCTTCTTTCAATCAAAGGAGGATGAGGATTGAAAATGAAAAGCAAGAGTCTGGGAAATTCATACCAGACGGGAACTTCGGTTTCCCAATTTCCACAGTGACCAAATGACCCAACACCACTTTGTTGAATGCTACACACTCATCATCATCATCATCATGAGCCAGGCTGAGGACCCTGGCAGTTGTTTTTATTAAAGTCTAACAGGCATGACTCACTCCTTCCTCCTCCTCTGCTCTCCTCCTCTTCCTCCTCCTCCTCTCCCTGATGACCAGAGAGGCACCGGAGAGGCACCGGAGGCAGCAGACAGAAAGCAAAGCGAGCTGCTTCTCCTCTGATTTCTGACTCACAGTAACACACGGCAACATGTGCACGCTTAGTATGACCGTGCATACTGATGCTGCTGGATAAAATCCGGGATGAGCGACAATAGAATGTCCCTCGATGCTAAAAAACGAACACGGAGAGCCACATGGGAACAACGTCAGGAATCTAAGAAACTTGGGAGGGGACACATTCACCCTCTGCTGCTAAAAGCATAAAAAAAAACTTCCGAGAGGAAGAAGAGAAGGAAGACTAGGGCCACGTTCAGCCCCGACAAAACGTAGCAACACGTTTTTTTACACTGAAACGGGGGGTGCGTTGAACATCCTGTTGTGTGCTCAAGCGCTCTGCCTTTTTTATTACCACGAGTTTACATGAACGTCTCTGCTGATTGGGTATCACCTGTGACACAGCCAATAAACGAGAGACACACCCACCGTTCAGAGAAAACGTATCTCAAAGCCGTTGCACACCGTTCCAATATTAGTACTTTTACATAAAGGGCAACTATTATATAGCATTTTCAGGATTATACTTGCATTTTGTGTTTGTACTAGAACATGTTTACATGTACAGTAAAGTGAGTGGAATTTGGGGAGAAATGACCAGTATTGGCCGAGATTACAGCTATGTCGCGTGAGCATGTAGCTACTTAATAGTTAGCCGTATGCTAACGTTAGATTGTAGTGGAACGAAGCAGCACTTTCTACCGTCAAAGGGTAGATAAAGGCTTCTGAACCAAACACTACCCAATTGGACACGTTTCAGCAGTAACACGACCTGGAAGAAGGGGAGAATTTAACAACATTGGCAGCCAAGGAGACATTGTTTACTGCTGTTAGCCATGTAGTTACATGGGACAATGCTAACACCGCAGTGGCTTAAAAAAACTATTCCAGTCCAGCCTACTTGGAGCAGATGACCAATCACAGAAGGCCGGCTTAAAGTTGCGTAACACTTAGCCGAGAGTAGAAAAAACTGTTGAAACCGGAGCGTTCAGAATAGTTGGAAATCTCAATGTTTTAGCACACAGGGATTTGTCGAAAATATGTTATTTGAAGTTTTGGCCACGTTCAACATGAAAATCCAACATCCAATTATATATCCAATATACCTAGTATAACATTGTAGATATGACAGAAAACAAGGAAAAGCATAATATTTGACCTTTCAGTAAAGGATCTGAATACTTCTTCCACCACTGAGTAAGATGTATAATGTTTGTTTTGTTTGGAGTGAATATGGTTTGTGCAAACAAAATCTCAAAGAAGGGACAGAAAACCTTTTGTTACAATACAAGCCAGTGACTCAACAACAGCAGACTAAGAGGAGTCAAACTGTCCTGTGGAGTAAATACTCAACAGTGGTCGGTGTGACCCCACACTAGCCGCTGCAGCGATGTAGTTACAGTGACTCCTCACTGTAAAGATGACTCAGTTTCTCTCGGCAGTCAACCAGCAGCCATGATTCACTCCCTTCAGCCGGGGGTGGAGAGAGCTGGCCGCTCTGGGCTACCGTAGCTGACAATAAAGGCACATAACACTGCCCTGAAAAGTCACACCAGCTTCTAGTGATTTAAAGCTTAAGGGCGTAACTTTTTGATATTAATGAACGTCCGTTACATTCAAGCCGTTGCCAAATGAGTTGCTACAAAGCTAATTAAGACTATCAGCTCCACACAACTCTCTCTGGATTTCTCAGTATGGCTATGTTCAGAAGATTGGGTCGTCTGGCAACTTTTGCGCACAGAAGCTCTTCTGAAGAATCCATCATGTTTTTTTAATCCTCCTTGTCCTCCTTGGCTACTAGTAACTGCATGGAGGAGGTGGTGCAGGGAATTTTCTCAGCTCAGGTTTAGAGACTTCAAATTTAAAACAGAAAGCTAACAAAGCTAAAGTACTGTCTTAATGTAATCATTCGTCCAATCACATAGTACATAATACTGTCAAGCTAATTTATTGTAATGTTTTTATACATTAGTTCTACAATGTTTTGTATCATAATGTATGTATATCTTTGCAAGGATGTTATTTATTTATAAAAAGTCCTGATCCAGTAAATCAAAAAATAAAATGAGGCAAGAGATTTGAGGGTTGACAGGCTGCAGCTACAAACTGGGTCACTGAGGATTATTTGATGAAAATAGATTTACAGGCCATGATGTGCAAATTCTGTGCCTTTACTCAACAAAGTCCATGAATGACCTGAAGAAATGTGATTCCTTCCTGGTTTACTAATGGGGGATTTTCAGCTCATACACCCACTAAAGACCTAAACAATCTGGTTTCCACTACAGTTGGGCTGGAAACCACCAGCTAGTGTGTATATTGTGTGAAACAAATATATTCTGGTAAAAGCCGGCAAAGGGACCCATTAGTAAAAAAAAAATCACACTTTTTCCCTTGAGAGTCCTTTATAGATCCCTGCAGGGCTGTAGTCAAGTCCACCTTTGTCGAGTCCAAGACAAGTCCAACGCCAGGAATAATCGAGACCGAGTCCAAAAAAGTTTGAGTCCAAGTCAAGACCGAGTCCAAATGAGAGACGGTCAAGATCGTACAAAGAAAGGGTCAAATTAGGCCACATTATTTACTTAAAATGTTAATGTTCCCTTTCTTGAACTTATTACTAAAGAAATTATAGTACAAAGTGCTCACTGACATTGTGTTTGTGGCCAAAATCGAAATCATTGATACCTGAAGATTAATGTATTATGCAGCCAGGTGTATACCAGGCGACCAATCACGATGCCTGTTCAAGGTGGATTTTGAATTAAACTAATACCTGTTTTCTGAACAAGCGCACATCATCAATGGTTGTGTTTTGAAGGAGGAAGTTACTTTAGAACAAAAGCATATAGTGCTGGACTCGCTTGAGACCAACTAGAATAATTGGCGAGTCCAATGGGACAAGTCCGAGTCCAAATACCAACGAGTCCAAGACGAGTCCGAGACAACAGAAAAGAGTCCAGGCTCGAGTGCAACAGCCCTGAATCCCTGACGTTCCCTGTCAGAAGTGATGTTCTCAAACTTTTTTAACATTTGAGAAATATCAGCAGAGCCGACGGGAAAGAAGACACAGGATGTGACAGCATCGCCAGAGGTATTGTGTTCACAGGTACATGATGTTCACCCCCTGCTGCGAGATGTACAGCTTTTTCACTTCCAGCATCAGTCTGATGGAAATAACATCAGCAGGAGAGAGAAAGAGAACTGATAGAAACGGATAGAGAGGTTCACACGACTTCTGTCACATCCGAAAGCATCAAGCGACGGAGAAGGGGAGAAGGAAAGACAGGAATGGACGGAAATTCAGAGAGGGAGCGGCAGATCGGTACAGAGTGATGATAGTAATGTGAAAATGGAGTGACACCGGAGAAAGAGGGAGACAAACAGAGACGAGCAGAGAGACAGACTGACAGACTGGAATTCAAAGAGAGAAACCTATGTGAAACCTGTCACAACAGAGTAACGTCAGAAAAACAGAGAAGAATGGAGACACCAAAGACCGATTCGGCAGGATGTATGCAGAAATGTGGACAGGGAAACCTGAAGGATAGGCCGATACATGTATTGTGGGACATACGAGACAGCTATGTAGATGCCTTTTAATCAACAATTGTAGGCGAAAATATTTTACTGTATCTCAAAGATGTATTTCTCTAAAATCGAGGGCAAAAGCTGTCTTGCTTTTAAGTTTTTAAGCCTAGAATTTATGATTCACCCAAACAACTTTTACAGTCACAAGGCTTTTATAAGGGATCTGAAGTTTCTCATATTTAATTTTTTCACCAACAACATACATGTTTGTTATAATCTCTGCCAGGGAGGTTATGTTTGTGGCTTGGTTCCGTCATTTTGTCAGTCTGTTGGTTTGTCTCTTGGTTTTTATTGTTTGTCAGCAGGATTACGGAAAGCCTACTGGCCCAATTTTCATGAAACTTGGCGGAAGGCTGTAGCATGGGCCAAGGGAAAAACCCATTAGATTTTAAGAGTGGATCAAAATCACGAGGCAGATACACAAATTATTTTTCATGTCAGTTACGTAACACTGCGGGATAGGGCATTTGGGCTGCATTCATGTGTGTTGGAATAATCGGAAAAATAGGAAATCGGAAAAGACTTCCGAACTGCAATAACATAGGGCATGCCTTGTATATTTATTTTGTCTTTCATTCTTCTTCTTGTTTTTCTTCCTCTCTTTCTACTGATTTATTCTGTGCTTCTAGACAGACAGATATTCATGTCAAAAGCCGAAACTGAGAGTGGGACAAAGACCGAAGGATACGTTGAAATACAGAAAACATTATGTTGATAAAGGTTACATCCAGGCATAGAGAGAGAGATAACTATAATTTAAAAGAAATGTTTTTTTTTAATCCATCTTAAAATATAAAATACCCTCCAAGGTTCCATCCGAGCTGATTGGAAGCGCAGTGAGACGTGGCGGCTGGTTTAATGTAAGCTCATTAAACAGATCTCCTTAGGCTGCGGATAAACTCACGGTTAACTGGCTACCTTTGATCAGATCTGTTGGATTAGCCGGCTGTTAGAGGTGCAGCTCAACACCTTGCTGTTCCGGTTGTTTTAAAGAGTTTATAAATTGGTTTATAGGACTACAGTACATGGAGGAACAGAGAGAGGACAACAGACAGAAGGGAACTGACTAAAGCCAAAGATCATCTGTTCTTCAGAGTCTCATGAAGATTCCACTATGAGGGGGAATATGTGGCGGATATTTCAATTTCACTTGCTTGTCTCATGAAAAGGTTTACTTAAGAGTTGGTTTATATCCACGACGTTCCACTTCCGGGACTGTTCAGTTGTCGGTGGAAATTCCGCCGGATTTCACTCTTTTCAGGCCGGATGTCCGTCACCTTCTGTCTTCTTTGTGGAATTTTAAACTCCAGTGGATTTATGAGGACTATGGTTAACTGCTCCTCAGATCTCTGCAGGGTAAATCCAGACAGCTAGCTAGAATATCCGTCCAATGGGAGTTTACTGTTGCATGACTAAAACAACTTTTGAACGTACACAAAACAAGTTCCTTCCCTTATTTTGCAGCGGCACCGTGGTTCCGTACGGCGTATAGCGCCACCCAAGACGATTGTGATTGGCTTATAGAAATGCCAATAAACCACATCACTTTTTCGCCCATCCTGTAATGCTGTGTAGGCCCTCCTCCGCAGCGCTGTGGAGGAAGTTCTGGCAAAGCGAGACTATTTAAGAGTTGAGTTTAAAAACCAATTAGAAAATCTTTTCCCAGCACTAAAAACTTAACAAAAGGTGGAGTATGCCCTTGTTTTGGCCTTCTGGAATCAGTATTGATACACATACACATGCAATCATTTCAAATACAAGTTCATTAAAATGATGTCCGCCAAAGGATATTATTACCATGATAAACCAATATCCATCCATTATTAGGCCCGAAACAGGATTCATTTTCCTCAACAACAAAGCGACAAGTGAGCTTTATCAGCTACATACAATGTTTCATCATGTCTCTTGAAATTACTGTGAGACTACACTGGTTCATTCCGATTGTAAAAGGAGTTTATTTCCTGTTTTGTGTCGCAGAGCAACAAAGAACAATTCCCGCAAGAAGACATTATGTGGAACCACATACAAATGTAGGTGTAAGGCCTGACAATCATCTCTCATCTATAGTTGTTTGTCAACTGTACCTATACTTATGTCTTAAAATGAATGTGCTAATAATTCATTGATGTTTCAGTGCTACGTGTCGTACCTCTAAATCCACAAATACTGACCTAATATCTCCTTCTGTCACACGACAAAGAGCCCTTTTCAACCTTCTCTTACTCCACATTAAAAGGGCCTCGGCATCTCTGCACAATGGCCCCTCATAATGCGGAAAAAAAGCACTGACGACAACCAATAGGCCTCTGTCAGTGAGAGACGAATGGATTAATTGACTGACAACCCAATAAGCCAATGGAAATGACTGTACAGACCTCAGTATCCAATTAAAAAGGCTTTATGGCCTAATAAGCAGGCCCAGCTGTGGAGACAAAAGCAGAGCCGGTTGACCGCACAGACAGATGGATGGATGAAGAGAGAGAAACAAGAAAAGAGAGAAAGTGTCATTTTTTCTTATCAGACAGATAGATAGATAGATAAAGATAGATAGATAGATAGATAGATAGATATTTGTTGCATAATTACTGCTGCAAAGTTTGGCCTGCAACTGTAAAGCAGCGGAGGAGGCGGTCAGTCTCCCCGTGACTGATCCTGCTCAGTTACCTTGGCAACTGACAGACACCCCCCCCACACCCCACAACCATGCATACACACTCTAACACATAGACTTGCACAATTGTGAATATACACCGAACACACACTCTTTCATGCAGCTGGGCAGCTGTTGGTGATGTCATGAGTTGTTATTCAGAAAAGGAGGGAGAGCATGACTGCATGTGCTGATGTAATCAGGAGCAGTAAGGAAACTTGGACCTGTTCGCCCGCTGCAGCCGACCAAGTCCTCATCAAAAAGAGATAGGAGGGAGAGGAAGGGATAGAGGGAAATATGGAAGGAAAGATGGAAAAAGGAAGGATGGGAAGATGGAAGAATGAAAAGGGAAAAGAGAAAAATTGTAACAAAGAGCAGAATGAACAGAACGAAAGGAAATTCAAGAAAGGATATGTGGCAGAAAAGAAGGAAGGAAGCAAGGCAAAAATGTAAACAAGAAAGCAAACAAGAGAAAAAGAAGGAAAGACATCAGAGCCTGGTGCAACACTGCAGCTTATGTGGATGAAAATGTGATGGTTGCTTTGTAATGAGCTGGCACAGAGTTCAGCTTGTCTCCCCCGAGTGCTACAGGGCTGTAATACACACTCTCCCACTGGCTTCCACATCATTTACACCAGACAAAATCATGGTCAATTAGGAAAAACCTATTAAATCCTGGAGTTACGGTGCTCAGCTGGCATGGGATGCTGCTTTTACTGGTCTTTACTGACTTTAAAAACAATAAGACGGGGAAAATTTAAACTTTTAGTTTTAATGCACACTCCATGTGGGTCCTTCACAGTGTTTAAGGGTAACGAGTAACCAGAAGCACAAAGTACCCATACTCAAAAAGTAGCCTACCCTTATAGGCCTACCTCTCAATCCCCAAAATTACTGTGAGAAGCTCCACAAAGAATCGGCGTCTCCAAAAGTAAGTAAAAGAGTTCCACAAAACCCGCAATGAGTCAAAAAGGAAGTATTTGTGGTAATTGTGCCACAAAAACTGCCCCAAACATTATCACAACAAACCTGCAACCTCCACAAAAGACCAATACACCACAAAATACAACAACATATCCTAGAATTTGTGTAAAAGCTCTTAATTTGAATATGTTTATACTTTAAGATTGCAGGACCTAGATAATCATTTTGATTCAGTTTTTTTTATCGGAATAAAACAGATGTTTGTGTGACTTGTAACCTAGCAAAATACATCATTTTGCTAATAATGATAGCATGCATTTCTATAGCGCCTTTCAGGGGACCCCAGGGTGTTTTAAGAACATGTTTCCTGGTGGAACATGTGCTCACAGAGCTGTGTTTAACGTTCCTGTTATCCGTCATTTCCTGTTTCCTCTTTCTGTTTTCCCTCTGCTCTCTTCTCCTCATGTTATTTTTTGAATCACTTTTAAAAGCAGCACCAGGGACAGTAAAAACATGGTTTCCTGTCAGCCTCCCCTCCCTCCATCGCTCTCTCTCTCTCTCTCCCTCTCTCAGTGTTTCTGCTCACTCACTCTCCCTGTCTCTTCTCCTCTCCTCTCCTCCCCCCTTTCCTCCCTCTCCTCCTTTATCTGTCTCGAGGTCCGACAGTGACAGAGCACTCGGTGAAAACAATAAGGCAACTCTCTCTAAAGAATAACAAAAGAAAGTGGAAGAAAAGGCAGGAATTCCTCCACTGTGATGTAATGCTTTTCACTTGGAGAGTCCTGCTGTTCTCCATCTAGTCTCCACCTCCATGTCCTTCACTCCTCCAACCCACAAAGTCCCTTTGCTGGGGAGCTGCACCAAAATCCACTTCTTTCATCCACATTTTAAGCTATCTGGAAGGAATATCACATTTCAGAAGGAACAGTTCGAAAACGATACTAAAATCGATTTAATATTTCTGGGAAATACATGGTGAACATTTTCAAATGATGAATGTATTATTGTAGTAAACAAATGGAGCTCTTATTGCATGTCAGAGAGTCCTTTAATGGCTGGAACACTGGCTGTGTTAGGATTTGAACTCGTGAACTTTCTCTTTACAGGAAACTTTCTTTACTTCCTGACTTATTCCCAACTTCTTGTTCAAATACATGCGCTATTTTCAACATATTTATATGTTTAGTTTATACCTTCTGCTGTTTAGCAGTAGTTCCGGATTCGGAAAAAACAGCCTTTTCTCACCATTTCTCTGCACTATCCACCCTCTGTTCAGCTCTCCTCCCCTGTTTCCCATCACCCCCCCCCCCCCCCCCCCCCACTCCCTCCCTCTCTTTTCTTGTCTTTCTTTCTTTGGCAGCAGGATTGGTGCTGCCCAAGTGACCTGACCCATGCTGAGCAAACAGCTTAAAAAGATGCCATGACCTCCTCTACCTCTCCTCGCTCTTCCTCTCGCACCTCAATTGTCTGTGTAATCTCCTACCACCGCTTCCACATCTTAAACCATTTCGCTTCTTCTTCCTCCTCCTCCTCGTCCTCCTCATTTCTCTCCCTCTCTCTCTTTCCATCACTCCGTTGAACCTGCTGTCACATTCATCTGAACGCTGCCAGCCTGCCCTCAGCAACAAATAGAAAACAAAATAAAATAAAGTAGAGAGAAAAACAATAGGAGCTCAGGAACAGTTTGACCATTTCAGACAATTACAGAGAAAAAAAGCTGTTGCAGAAGAAAAACCCCACTGAAACCCTAACCCCTTCAAATAAGTTAGTGGAGCCCGAACCGAAGTCTGGAATTGGTTGATTTGTTTGACTTACAGTCAGACCTTTTTTTTCTGACAGTACTACTTAAATGGTTCAGTTGTAAACCATAAACCATTGTTTACATTCCATTATATGTAAGTCATTATTATATTACAGTGGCGTTCTATTAAAAGGATACAAGTGAGTTTCTTCAAATTGAAATATTTCCATAATAGCAAAGCAGCAAATATAATATATTTAATTCAAATGCATTTTGCTGCAGTGCAGTGGATAATGGGTATGAACCCTTCTTAACTATTACTGTAAGAGTGAGGGTTAGTAACAAGCAAACAATAACTTTTACATTTCCGTTCGATCCTTTTCCTTAGTAATGAAACACAATAGCACAGAAACAATCAACAAACATGATTTTATCTCTTAGTAGGACATTATAATATATCCCCTGGAGACTTACCCTAAAATGACCCATAATTCCCCTTTTTACTAAAAGCAACGTGGGCAAATGTCAACAACCTGGCGACAGTAAATTATGATCATTTTGATTCCTTCATGAAACCGTCGTTTTTTATTCAAACTCAACTCTGAATACGATAAATGCAACGGAGGAGAAGCTGAACAGCGTAACTATTCCCCACAGGTGTAACAAAATGTTACCAACAGGACACAGTAAGTGATGAGAACAGACAGCTGTAAGAATGTGCTCCACTGGGTCTTCCCCATGGACCAAACACACACACACACACACACACACACACACACACACACACACACACACACACACACACACACACACACACACACACACACACACACACAAACAAAGACAAACAGGCCCAAACAAGCGCATATACTGACTATTACATATTACTACATATTACTGACTGAATGTCATGGAACTCTACACAAGAACACATTTATGGAAAGAACGCAGACACACTCGCACACACTCAGCGAACTCTCTAGAAAGTCTCACTATGTAACCACAGACAACTATATATACACACACCTAATCACCCGCATTCTCATCTGTCTTCTACACACACACACACACACACACACACACACAGCTCGTTTGTGTCCTCGGAGGGCCTGCGTGGTAACTGGACCTCGTGTGAATTCTTGGTCGACCCAAACGAGTTCTGATTTTACTCACACCCTCTCTCTCTCTCTCTCTTTCTCTAGCTCTCTCTCTCTCTCTATCTCACACACACACACACACACACACACACACCACACACACGCGTAGACATAAGCACAAATGCAGACTTCTCTGTCAAACACATACACTAAATGACCGTCACTGATGAAGTGGCAGAAGAGAGAGCATTTCTTGCTTTCCTCTCTCTCTTTCTGACCCCATGCAGGCCCCTTCTCTCCTCCAGTTATGTCTTTTCATTTCTATTTTCTTTCTTTCTTTTTTTGCGCTCTTCTTTCTGTTTCTGTATGCCTTCATCATTCTCTTTCTTCTGCTGCTTAATTCTACTTCTTCTGTAAATCAGGAGCGTACAACTTAGTTTAATGCGCTCATGTTCGTGTTTCCACTGCATCTGAAGAACCGAGAAGATTAAGCAAATTAGACTGATAAGGGATTGTGTTTGAGACATAATTTCTGGACATGACAAGAACACAACCGCAGAGTCACTGTGTTGATCTTTGTAATTTAATGCTTTTTTTCTTTCTTTTTTTTAGGCTCAACAACTCTCTTTGTTCACTCCTTTTAAGACTAGACAGAAAGTTGGCTTCGGAGTTGTCAACTTAACATCAATAACATTACAGGAAATTCCCATTTCTGGTCTCAAAATTGGCATTCGTGACAACCAGTCCTTACTAGACTATGAATGAACACTCTACACAAAGTCTCAACGTTTGGTATGACCAATCAGCCCAGTGTAAAGTCTACTCTGGGCCATCAGAAAGTCTGACCTCGGGAGCTTTTCGGGGTTTACTAACCAAGACTGGAAACAAGTTCCTGCAGTAGAAATGAAGGTAAAGTTCTTGAGTTCCTAAGGAATAATACTTCTGAGTATGTGCGTGTGTGTGTGTGTGTGTGTGTGTGTGTTTGGCTTTCATGGCATCATGTACAGTACACACATTTTAATCATTAATTTATGTCCACATGAAGAAAAATACACATACATACACTCACACAGACACACACTCCAGCTCTAATACTCTCTGTCTTCAACTCGTTGAGCGTTATCTCCCTTTTTGGTATCTGGTGTTGCACAACTGCCTTGATTGAGCCACACCTGTCTTCTTGACCAACACACACACACACACACACACACACACACACACACACACACACACACACACACACACACACACACACACACAAACACACACCTCTTCTTCTCTTCTTACCCACCCTACCCTGCGTCCCAAAGCCTCAAAGTTATCTAAACATTCCCCTCCAACCTCTGCTCTAGTGTATGTCTGTGGTCTGTCTGTGTGTATAGCCTACACACGTGTTTTGTTCTTGTGTGTCTATGGACACATTTGTTATTTCAGGGCCTAAAGCCAAACTGTGTGTTCATTTTTATATTTTTGTCTTATTAGTATGCGTATATCTGTCTATCTTTGGATTGTGTGTGTGTGTGTGTTTTTTTATGTGTGTGTGTGTGTGTGTGTGTGTGTGTGTGTGTGTGTGCCTGACTGTATGATGTGGACAGTGTCAGCTGGCCTAAGCCTCCTTGTCCCCACCCTCTTATAGCCTCAAATCCCCCCAAATCCATCTCTGTTCCCCATGTGACTACAACTGCCCCTTCACCCCGTCAGCTGCCCCAACACTGCTGTCAGCCTCTCTCCCTCGCTCACACGCACACACGCACACACACACACACACACACACACACACACACACACACACACACACACACACACACACACACACACACACACACACCTTTTTTCCGTCATCATGTCTCTGCCCTCTTGAGACCATTTCCTCTCTCTTAGTTGGAAGATCATTTACAGATTGAGGTTTTAGTCCCACACATATTACTCCTCATTGGCTGGCGTTAAGCCCCAGTGGTCAGATCCAAAGAAAAGATAAAGACGTCTTACAAACTCCACTTTGTAACGTAGGTTTTTACTCAAAAATTCATAGTGTCTAAGCCTCTGTCGAAATATCCCTCTAAAATCGGTGGATTGCCCCTCTGAAAAACATTGCTTTTTGTAGTGTGGTTAAGTGTGGTGTTGATGAACACCAAAGTGTCCCACAATGCAACAGGAAACTATTATATATATATATATATATATATATATATATATATATATATATATTATAAAATTAAAAAAATGTAAATATATTATAGTACGTCATTGTAGTAAATACATGTTTCACATTTGTTCACATGGTAAAGAAAGAAGAGAATACTGTCACATCTCTCTTTCTCTCTCACTCTCTCTCTTGCTCTCTCTCTTTTTCTCTCTCTCTCTAGAGAGAGTCACAAGTTTTAGGACTTGAGACTTGCTTGATAAACATTCATAAAAGACTCGACTTGACTTTGACTTGATATTCGTGACTTGAGACTCGACTTAGACTTGAGTCAAATGACTTGAAATGACTTGACTTTCTGTTTATTTCTGATACTGAGGAGGAGTTAACTTTACGATTTTAGAAAATCCATATAAAGATGAGAAAATCTGATTAGGTGATCTGATTAGGTGCTGTTGCATGCGCGGCCTGCAGTAAATGAGACTGGCAGTTACGGCTAGTAACTTAACGTCATGGATCCCTCTGCACTGAAAATAATCAAATTTGGCTATAAGGATTACACATCTGACCAGGCAAAGAAGAAACGAACGTCAGTTTGCAAAGTGTGCAGTACAAAAATTTCCGACACAACCACCACCATGTTGAATTTCATCAGACACTTCAAATCCCAAAAGGAAAGGTAAATTATGAAGTCAGCCTAATCTTTTTAGCTAACGCTACCATACCATACTTCTGATTGGACTAAAATACGTAAAATGGCAATGTGAAATGTATTCTTGTCTAAGAATTATCCTGATTTATATGCTATCAAAAACATTGACATTGCAATGGCAACGTAAAGCATAAGCCGCTCTCTCTCTTTCCCGCCTTCCCTCTGAAACCCGTCCCTATCCCGTAATTTACAGTAGCAGTAACAGCAGTCAGTAAGTAAACTGTCAGCAATCCAGACAAGACATTTTTAGCTTCATATATTAGACTAAAGTGTAATATGTATTAATATATATAATATGTATTAAGTGTATTAATATATATAGCATTGAGAGTCCTCAAACCTTAACATAGTAGCTCAATGTAGCTCTGGTGTTGTGCCGTCGGGCATATCAAAATTTCGACTGTAGCCTCATCTGATTGATTAGCTATTTTTCCCCAATTTGGGCTGATATAGGGTTGCCAACTCAGGCTGGGCTCCAGTGAGATGACGGGTGGCTGTCTTTCACCCACCACATATTCACCACACACAGCATGTAGAGACTGATGCTTAGAGGAGGTAGGCAACGCACACACATGCAGACTTAAGTATGTTTGTGAATAAAACTAGGCACACACACACACACACACACACACACACACACACACACACACACACACACACACACACACACACACACACACACACACACAGATACAGTATGTAGTCGTCAGTGTGTCGAGTGGAGGGAAACTGAGCTGCTTTATAAGAATACTTGCCTCACTTCCCTCGCTCTGTCTGTTTGAACCCAATCCTCCATACAATCCTCTCTCCCCTTAACACCCAACACCCATATTGTGACATCACATGTGCCATGCAGCAGGCTAATGGAGGCCCTAAATCTGGTAAAGTCAGTGCCCTGCTCCGCTTAGTGAGTTTTACTGGACCACATAATAATGAGAAGAAATGTCTCAGTCTGGCTTCCACTGAAGGAAGCAACAAATAGCTGCCTCTACTTTCCAAAGTCAACATCCATAAAGCAGTTTTAAAGGCCAGTTCTGTACATTTTCAAACTCATACATTTGCTGTATATTGACATACTGTAAAGCAGGGGTTTTCAACATTTTTTGGGGAAAGGACCCCTAAGCTAAATAAAGAGACAAGCAAGGACCCCTACTACATATATATTGTATACAATTGAGTTGCATAATAAAATGGACCTACAATAACGTGTCAAGCCTTTACACATACCTTTTTACGGTGCCCTATAATACTAAGATTCTATTTACATATTCATATATCATCATGAAAAGCACACCGATCATATAAAAGATGACTTCTTTCTAAAGTTGCATTATGTAGCCTATTCATCTTATAGTAACATAAACAAACGTGAGCACACAGACAGAGAAAGAAAGTACAATGAGGGGAACACAGTCTCTCACCCCCACATGCCTGCTTGTGATTGGCTGCATCACCGTATGATGTATTCTATTCTACAGGGAACCAAAGAGGGCTGTTTAACAGCTCATGGCACGTGGATCAGGGTTTGACCCCTCTGAATACACACACACACACACACACACACACACACACACACACACACACAACATTTACTCAACAAAGCTCGTCAACCATGGAGACCAGCATGCCTGGTCTTTTACATCATCATCACCATCATACACAATCTGGTCCCCATTTGTTACAGCTGGGACTGTAGAGTGTGTGTGAGTGTGTGTGCATGTCTCTGAGTATGTTTTTGTGAGATCATGTATGTGTGTGTGTGTGTGTGTGTGTGTGTGTGTGTGTGTGTGTGTGTGTGAGCTGGGACTTGGCTCTACACTTAGGACACGTTGCCTGAGAAAGTGAAAACTGTGCAGAGCCTCACACACCAAAACATCCTTAACTACATTTGAACCCAGCCGCCCGAGAATCTACACTCAAATACACAAACTTTTCTTCCAACATGACTTAAATCCCCAGTGGAAAAGCAAATAAAACTCTTTGGCTGAGGTGGAGGACTCATACTGTAACCCTAACCCAACTTTTACACTGTGAGAAACTTGATTAACAAGAGAGCCGAAGTGGGATTGTTTCCTTTCCGTCTGTGTGAACAGAGGAATCTGAGCCAAAGTGGGGACCGTTTAGGGAGACTGTTGGTCAAGAAAAGTTGTTTCTTGACTTTTATCAGATGTTGTATCATGTCACCAACAATAGTTTTGACTGGCGAGAGCGAAATGAAGGTGAAAGCTTCTGTTCAGTTTCAATTTCTCTCTAAAATAAAGAATAAGAAGCCGTGTCACCTTCTTTGATCCTGTTCAGTTAACAGCACTTTACAAACTGTTGTCTAAATTAATTATTCAGAGTAAGCTGTAATTAAAAGCTTACATAGTTAATTACTGAAGGCTTGAGAAGAGTTTTGTTCTTACATACATTTGCCACATCCTGATATATCAAGATCAAGAAATATCAATATTGATGACACAATATGATGCTATCATGTTATGATTTTATGGAATGTCATTATTGCCAAGTCTATGAAACAGCAAACTACCTATTTATACTATTACTTCACTCCACCAACTGACTTAAAGCTGTAAATGTATTACAGTAATCCTTCATCTTAAAAAAAAGTGTTCAACTGCTTTTATAATATATTTTTTAAGTTTGAGAACAAGAACAGTTTCTTCTGCAGTGGAGCCGAACGGACAAACCGTAACACAAAACCTCCGGAGAAACAGCGCCAGGTCACAGTGTGCACCCTCTGACAGCTGAGCAGAATATATAAAAAAAATGTGAATTTACAGACTGGAAACCTTTAAAGTGCACCGACAATCTTAGTGAGAGTAATAGAGGTGATTCATTCTGCTTCTGTTTGTTCATCAGATCCATGTTTTACCTTAAAAGGGCTAGATCAGGACGAGGAAGGGAGAGGTAGAAGGTCAGACTCCAGTGTGTGTGTGTGTGTGTGTGTGTGTGTGTGTGTGTGTGTGTGTGTGTGTGTGTGTGTGTGTGTGTGTGTGTGTGTGTGTGTGCAGACTTGATAAAACATGATGGACATGTCTGTAATTAGAGATAATTGACAAGTTTCTGATGGCGATAGAAGCTCTCTGTCTCTGTCTGTCTCTCTCTCTCTCTCTCTCTCTCTCTCTCTCTCAGTGTTGTGTGGAAGTAGGCGGAAGAAAGTGGCAATTAACAATCAGCTAAAACACTAATTAGCTCCCTCTCTCTCAGTCTATCGACATGCCCCGCTCTCTACAAAGTATCAGAGCGGCTGTGAGTGTGTGAGCGCGTATCTGCAGATTTTTGCATGTGTGCAATGTGCACAATGTATTTATTTGAGTGTGTGTGCACTGTAATGTGTGTGTGTGTGTGTGTGTGTGTGTGTGTGTGTGTGTGTGTGTGTGTGTGTGTGTGTGTGTGTGTGTGCGTGCGCGCGGGTGGGGATGAGGGTGGGGTCTGACTGGAAGTGTGACCTCATCTTTATTAATGACAACCATATGGAACATGATTGCATGATTTACAGCTCGACGTAGAAAACAACAGACGACTGCAGGCTGGAGGAAGATGAAGCAGAGTTTTACAGAATGTGGCTTAAGTTTATTGATTAGGTGACACACATGAAAGAATTGACAACTGTTGGAAAACATTCTGGC